>NW_012267861.1:8920-29345 GCF_000151885.1 Dipodomys ordii | reverse complement strand
TGGACCTCTTGCAACAATGAGAAGTCGTTATATCGAAAATGAACTTTACAACTTTGGTGGGGGTGTTGGGGAGGATGGGAAGGGATGGGAAGGGGAAACAAAGGAGGAGGCTACAATTGTTGATAAACGTACTCATTATCTTGCCCATGTAATTGTTAACCTTCTGTACAGTATTTTCACAATAAAAAATAAATAAAAATTAAAAAAAGAATAGATCGTAGTGAGAGCTCAACAAGTTGTCTCTAAATTATTTTCTAAATTTGTCCTGATAGAATAAGTGATCAGTGTCTCTCTCTTTTTTTTTAGGAGGATATGCTTTAGAAACAAGCCTGGTTTTGATTTATTTTTAAATGTAGAAAACAATACTTGGTTTAGATATAATGTTTGTAGTAGGAGGAAGGGTTGCTAAAGCTTGAATAGCTTATAGCCTAATAATAGTAATAAACAAGGAAAATACTTACCGACTTCAAAAGGTCAAGCTGGCTTCCAGGTGATATCTAGAGAGGATATTATTTTTAAATCTAAATGCCTTTCTTTAACATGGCTCAAATTTTAGGTAAAAAAGCAAAGAATAACAAAAATAACAAACAACTATAATTAAACAACCAGTTGTAAAGAGAAGTAAGCTAAGCCTGAGAGGTAATGTTGTGTGAATGGAGTTCTGGCTGCAACAAGCAGTTTGTAATCTGGGAGGATCTTTCTATTTGCGTCTAGAAGTAGGCCTTCATCTATAGCTGATATAGAGGAAAAGGGGACCTAAACAGATTATTGTCTATGGTGTGAGATGCAAGATTCTGTCTGTAAAGTGGGTGAGTAATTCCTGAATTTTTATCCTGGATTCCTCTGCATCTTAAAGCTTAAAACCTCTGAGGGATTATTTGGTTTTCCATATCCCCTGCTTTTGCTAATATTTTTCAGCTTGCTCTCATAATTAACAACAAGTTATTTCTAACATCAAGGCTTTCAGAATGCTAGGAGTACAATATAATTTAGATAGAAATGATTAGAGGGTAAGAGTATTCACAAACTGTGAATGACAGAAAATATGTCTAACAGCCTACATTGTTGTGTAGTGCTTAAACTTGTTCCTCCAAAGATTTTTTTCCCAATATAAGTAAATGTCTGACACTCTGAGTTAACATTTAAAAATACGCATTAGTTTCATAATCACTGCAGTGCAGAAGTTATTAAAGCTACAGCAATTCAGCTTGAAAGCAGCCAGGAAATTTCTACATTCTTTGGGATGACTTTGCCAAATAATATTTTATGAGAAATGTGATTTTTATTATTTCAGATCACACATATATTCTTAATAAGCAGAACACATATAAAACATAAGGTTTGTAGAGAAGGCTATAAAATTCATGAGGTGGCCTATAAAAAATTTGTAAAAAAAAGAAGAAAACATTTGATTAATGGATGGATTTTGGAAAGAGAGTCGAATTAATGTGGTTGATTTGGGAGACATTATTAGAGCGAAGAACAAGAAACTTATATCAGTGTATTCATACTCTAGATGTAGAGTTGGTTTAGGCTTGACAGAATTAGTTAATATTTAATGATAACCTACCATGTGCTATAGACCCTAGCAGGTATTTGCCCCTTTTTCTTTCCTTTCCCTTTCCTTTTGCTTTCCTTTCTCTTTCCTCTTTCCTTTCTTCCTTCCTTCCTTCCTTTTTCTCTCTTTTCTCTCTCACCCTTTTTCTTTCTTTCCTTCTTTCTTTCTTTCCTTTCTTTTCCTTTCTTTCTTCCCTTCCTTCCTTCCTTCTTTCCTTCCTTCCTTTCTCTCTTTCTTTTTTTTCCTTTCTCTCTCTTTGTTCCTTTCTTTCTTTCTTTCTTTTTTTCTTTCTTTCTTTCTGTCTGTCTGTCTTTCATTTTCTTTCTCTTTCTTTCTTCCTTTCTGTCTGTCTTTCTTTCCTTCTTTCTTCCTTCCTTTCTTTCTTTCTTTGCTTCCTTCTTTCTTTCTTTCTCTTTCTCCAGTGTGCCTTATGTCCTTGCTTGGCTCTTTTGTTCACAGTTGGTTCTCGACCATTTCAACCATGTTTATAGTTCTTGCTTTAGGTTAACCAAATAGTCTCACAAGTTGTCTACACATGCTCAGATTTTAGCCCCTTGAGCTAGATAGGATTAGAGACATTAGCCACCAGTGCCCATTCTTAGGAAATCTTTTTATATTTGCTACTTTCCTTGATTTGGCCAACAGTGTGAGGCGGATTGTAGACATATCATTCATCTTTTAGGGTAGAATAGTTTACAATGTACAAAATTGGGATTCTTATGTTTTTCTAACCACAGGGATGACAGTTATCTCTCTTACTCTTTTCACTACCAGATATATTCAGTTTAGAAACTGCGGGGGATTGAGGGAACAGGTCTAAAACTAGATATTCTCACATTTCAGGTAAAGTGTGAGTAACAAATATATCTTTCTAAGCAGACTTTTTTCAGCCAGCACAATCAATAATGATACAGGAAATAAAACGCTTGTATGATAAGACTTAAATTAGTTTTGGCTATTCTTCCTAGACTGTTAACAATGAGGAACAAGACACCTCATCTTTATGATATTTTAAGCCAGTTTTATTTAAGTGATAGTAATAGACCTTTCTGAAGCAAGTCTGTCCCTTCCCCTCCATTGCAGTAAGTTCAATATGTATGAGAAAATGAATATGTAGTTGAATTATGGTTGTATTGGTGAATCACCCTCTATGGACTTCTCAGCCAAATGTAACCTTCATCTGTTTACACCAGTTGTGCAGGCTGTACTGCGTAGAGATGATTTTGTTATTTCTTTTGCTTCTAAATACACTCTTTGTTCTAAAATCCCTTGGGCACAATAGATATCCATCAATAATGGCTTGTTTCTTTTGAGAGTGTCAAAAAGGATAAACAATGTCTAGAATCTAATCTCTACCTCTAATACAGAAATAAGTTTGAACTTCCCATAAAGGAGGGAAGAAACTATTCATTGATGACTTGAATGATTCGTTGTGTAGGTCTTAAACAATTGTGCGAAGGTCACAATAAGCTAAAATTTATATCCCATATATCAAAGCCTTTCAACTTAAATATTAAAATTTTTCTGTGACTTGTCTGCTGGTCATCATCTCAAAATCTAAATCTACAATCTTTGTACAAGCTACTATTTTCTATATTCTACACAATTGCAAAAGTCCATGATTCCTCAGTTCACTCACTTTTCCACGTTATATGCCTGCTTTATTTTTAAAATAATGAATGAATGACCTTATTTCTATTCTTTTCTAAGTCCTTGCAACAATTCTCCTTGTTTTCAGGATAATGAAAAGCCCTAACACATGCAGTGGTGCTTAGCATTCCAGCCACATTGACCATTAAGGTCAACTTCTTCTCTCACACAATATGTGTGCCTGTAACATTATATACAGTTTGATTTTTTTCTTCTCTTCATTTGGTGAGATTTTCCCTATCTTCCAGTTTTCATTGTCTTTTATGCAAGCTCAACTTCTGTGATACTAAGCCCTCCCTCACCATTGTGTATGTCTTATTTGTGTGTTTGTGTGTGTGAGAGAGAGAGAGACAGAGAGAGAGAGAGACAGAAAGAGAGACAGAGACAGAGAGAGAGAGGGAGAGAGGGGGGGAAGAGAAAGTAGGTCTTGGGGGTGGGGGCCTGGGTCTTGAGTCAGTTCTACTTCCAATTTTTTTTTGGTCAATTGGAGATAAGAATCTCATGGACATTCCTGCCCAGACTGTCTTCCAACCATGATCTTCACTTCTCACCTTCTTAATAGGCAGGGTTGCAGGTGGGAGACTAAGACTCCTGGCTCTGTCTACTACTTTCCACATGTGTTATTGTTGTAAATTTTTCAAGCTTTTTTTTAGGACAACTGATAAATCTCTACATCCCCACCAGGTAACTTACCTCCCTCCTGGCAAGTTTGTCCTTAATTTCTTATGAATGTCTTCTATATAGACTTTTGATTTTTACAATTTATAATCTGTGGTCCCAATACTACTTGTTCAATCTCATCTTCAAGAAATTATGAGAAATGTAAGTCAGTCAAATTTAAGGAATATCTATGTTTCTCTATGGTATTTCAACTCCTTGACAACTTTAATGCAAAAGGACATGAATGAAAAGCCATGATGCTTTCTATTTCTTTAACTTCTGTTGTCTCCTAGTTACATTCCCACTCTTCAGTAGCTTCCAGTGACTTTGACAATAAAATTTCTGAATCAAGATAGTTTAAACATGTGTTATCAATTCTACCAATTTTCTTCCTAACTTGTCCCTACTTGCCAGTGGCATCAGTACAGGTAATTGCTATTTTCTTCTAGAGAAACCTTCTTCTCTTTGCCATGCTCTTCTGGCTTGCCTCTTAAGTCACTGACATTTAATGAGGACCTGTTAAGTGCTACACTCTGCTAAGTCTTTTAATATTTTTTATTTTCTTTGATCTAAACAACATTGTGGGGTAGATAATATATTGATAATATGTCTGATAATTCATGAGATAAAAATATTCTATGTATCTGTATTTAAAAATCATACCTTAATAATATTCATAAACAGTATTGTGCAGGGTTTGGTTGGGATATTCCAGTTGTCCATATTTACATTTGTACCCTAAGTGATCTCGGCTTATCAATATAAGTTCACTTTTGAACTCAAGGTAATTGAACCTTTGCAAATAAGTATTATTTCATTTGTATTCATTGTATTAGATGTAGTTTTTTGCTGGCCCCAAATTGGAAGGAGCTTTGAAACATAATGTCATACTTTTTTCAGGGAAAAAATATCCATGTATCTACGAGAAACAATAGTCAGCTATATGATTTAATAAGTTCATCTAGAAACAAATGCTAGGTTTATTGTTTATCATAGGTAGTGGTGCCAATACTAGATTGTAAAGGGAAGGGTACAAATTTACTATTGGAATATATTTATAAATTATTCCCTTGAAGGAAGTTATGTTTTATGTGAAGTTCATACTGTCAAAATGCATCTTTGAAATAATAATTGCACAGGAGACAATCTAGTAGACAATATTATAAAGCTCTTTGAGTACATGAGAGGAATGTTTAAGTTAATGAACAACAGTTTAGGACTCTTAAATACCCAGATGCTGGATCTGCAGAAAACCGAATATTAAAATACATTTTATCATTAAAATTTCTTAATTTCTTTTTGGCAATACAAAGGTAAACACTACAGAAAGATATTAAAACTTTATCACTGAATATGGTAATAGGCCCTGTTAGTCAATCTAGTAGCCTATTATAATTCAACAGTATTTATGAGGGCTCATTGTGGAAAGATCTTTATTCCATCATCTGCTTCTATGTTATTTTATATTTTAGTCCAATAAACGTTCACCATTTTTAGGGCAATATAATAGACTCCAGTAATGACCAGGACGTGGCTTTTAGTATAAGAACTGTAGAGAGATTATTAAGACATCATTCCTTTTCTGGAGCGGGAATAATGAAGGTATTGAAACCTGATTTTAATAATATTTACCAAACCTGTGCATTTTGGGTTTTAGAATATCTGTCTTAATGTCAGATGGCTTTAAAAAACAATATATGAATTTGTCCATTTAGAGCAAAATCTAAAGTATTTAGAAGCAATTTTGGTTAAAAATGTAAGTAGGACCAGAGAAGATGATGTTAAGTGAAATTAACCCCAAGATAGTGATATAAGTGGATTTTTTTCTCACTATTGTTTCTAATGTATTTATAATGCACCATGAGATTTTTTTTCTAGCTTTGTATGTTTCTCCCCCACAGTATAAACCCTGTTTTCACTGTATTTGATGTGGGTGACGTGCATCTTATATATACACTTCTCTAATTTGGGGAGGCGAAAGGAAAAATCAAAATGTTTAAATAGAGATACAGGTTGACCCATTATAACAATGAAATGTACAAGACACTATTTTGAAAAATGAACTTTACAATTTATTTGAGGGGGGGCAGGAGTGTAGTTGTGGAGATGGGAGGGAAGGGATGGGGATGCTAGGGGAATAACAAAGGAAGAGGCAACAATCTTTGATAGGAAATTACTCATGACCTTGCTCATGTAACTGTAACCCCTCTGTACAGTATTTTTACACTAAAAAACTTAAAAAGACCCCAATACCAAAAAAGATCTACAATTATATTTGGAAAATGTACTTCATATGACAGTATATTTGTGACTAATATATGACCTTAGTTCTACAGCATTTCTTAAAAGACTCACCTTAAATATAAGAGTGGCTTTAGGGGTAATACATTCTTACATAAAATGTGTTGTGTAAATTAAATTATATCTCAATTACATAAACATTACACTGTGAAAGGAAAGTGCCTATTATGCTTTATGGAAGATTTATAATATATAGTAAATCAATTTACTAGCTAATGGAGGTTTCAAGCCTATTTGACTTATTGATTGGTTTCATGTGTTTTAAATGTGATTTCAACAATACATCTCGTAACTAATTTCAGAATGACATTGATAACAAGAACATCTTCTATTCCATAAAATTTAAATTAATCTCATCTGTATTTTCCAGAATGATCTGGTCTAGAATATTTTCTTTTCAAAATTATCTAGAAAACTTTGCTTTAATAATTATGCAATGCAATTTTTTATTATGTCAAGAAAAAAATCAGGAAATACAATCCTCTGAGGATGTATGACAATGAGTTCCATTTGAGTTTTTTAGTACTGAGCATGTACATTGTCACAAAAATCCACAGTGCATTGTCATTTTATCCTATATGGCCTAACCAACAAATTCATTAACCACTTGGGTCAAATATTCATACCTGTATTCCCAGCACCTCTCACAGTCAGACATATACAGAAGAGTGTTCTGAGAAGAGTGTTTGGATGTACCATACAGAAACAATTTTTTCATTTGCCAAGATATTAAGACTTAACTGTCTTAGTATTTCTTTAGTCGTCACTATTATGTTTTCTAGTGCAAAACTGTTTTCTCCTTCAAAGCACTAAGAATATCCAAGAGTAAAGGCTCAAGGTGACCCTTAGGCATATGATTGTGGCCGCTGCCTCAATTTTAGGGAAGCCCAAGGAAGTATATCCCATTTAATCATTTCTACCTGAAATACTAGATAATTATGATGCCACTTAGTCTTTTTTTTAAGTCTTGATTGTGGAATGTTAAAACTGTCAATAAAGATCATTGAGTGTGGGTTTTAAAAAATTCAGTATCATTTTGTTTGTCCTTTTGACTCCGTGCATAGTACTGATATATATGCTTGATATATATGCTCAAGTAACACCTACTGAATGGATGAATAAATAATACTGGTGAAAAGTAATATTGGAATTGTGAATTCTATGTTAACTAGCTAACAAATGCTTTGCCCATGCATGGGAATATCTATTTGAATAAACACTTATGCTTTCATTTTTACTATAAATGAATGCTAGGCAAGCACTCTACCAATGAGCCAACTTCCCAGCCTGACACATAGATGTTTTACTGTTGTTATGAATATTGTGTGGATATCTACTTGCTCTTTCATTTTGAAATTTACTTCTTTTACAGTTATGTTGAGATACGATTGGTGTTTAAAGCACGCGTATATTTAATGAAAATAATTAGATGAATTTGTACATATTTATGTACCTGTGGTACTATCACCACTGTGAAGATAATAAATATATTCCTGGCTTTTTGTACTTTGCCCCATCTACTCCTCCTTCTTTTTTTCCCCTTCTCCCTTTTCCACTCCCTCTCCTTCCTCTCCCTCCTTTTCCTTGTTCCCTTCCCTATCTCCCTCTCCTCCTACCTCTTCCGCCTTTCCTTCTCCTCCTTTTCCTCTTCCTCCTCTCCCTGTCTTTCCTCTTCCTCTACACCTCCCTCTCCTCCTTGCTCTTCCTCCTCTTCCTATCCCCCTCCTTTTCTTTCCTCTTATTCTCCTCCCTTTCCCTCATCCTCTCCCTCTCCTTCCTTTTCCTCCTCCTTCCCTCCCTGCCCCTCTTCTTCCTCCTCCCCTCGCCCTGCCTCTTAATCCACCTCCCCCTCCTCCTGCACCTTCTACTCCACCACCTCCTCCTTTCTTCCTTCCCCTTCCCTGCCCCTTCCTTCTCTCCTCCTCCTCCCCCTCTTCCTCCTCTTTTTCTTCCTCCTCCTCCTCCTCCCCCCTTTCTTCTTCTTGCTTCTTCTACTGCTCTTCCTCCTTTTCTCATCCTCCTTTTCCTTCTCCTACTCCTCCTCTATGGTCCTCTCATTTCTTCTAGTTTATAGTCATAAAAGTAGTTAAAAGGAAAGATGTCCTCTTATTAAAAATGATCAGTGCACATCACCATATTGTGAGGCCAAAAAGACAGAGTGTTTCACATTAGATCTATAGGACTTATTCATCTTCTGAGAGTTTAGCTGTATATCCATTGAGCAAAATATCCCCCTCTCTGATCCCTGGCTAGTCACTCTTAACGTTTTCTGATTCTGTAAGCTCGACTATTTTAAATACTTTATACAGGAATATTGTTCACATTTGTTATGATATACAAATATGTAAAGAAATTGAAATTCTTCTAAACTCTTAGTGAGAATGTACAATGTACATGCTAATGTACATTCTAATGTACAATGGTACAAGGAGCTAAATTGAGTAGCAAGGAGCAACCAAAATCCAAAAACTAGACTATACGAAGTAGTTATTCTACTATGCATCCAAAAGAAAAGAAACAGATCTTGAAGAGAAATCTAAATTACCATGTTCATTTCAACATTATTTACAATAGGCAAGAAGTATAAACAACCCAGATGTCCCAGGACAGATCAATGGGTAGATAGAATGTTGTAGATAAGAAGCCTGATTCACTCACAGATATATTGCATGGGTTTTCACTAAATATAGTCAGTCAAACACCAACAAATTTGCAAATTAAAAATGCCTAACTTCCATGTATGAATTAAGTAAGTCAGTTGCTATGGAGAAACTTCTGGTCCCAAGTTATTGTCCATTGTGCTTAAATCCTGGTGTCGGGAATGTGAACGCAGCCATAATATTCACTGTCTAGATGTGAAAATGAAACTTGAAAAACTGAGAGGATTGTGAGGTTGAAAGAGATGGGGGCAAATGATGAAAGAAGTGACATTGATCAAAGGCATTGAACTCATAACCTGACAAGTTGAATTGAAATCCCTCTGTACAAGTACTTGAAGATAATATCAAAATAAGTAAAATGAATGAACATATACCTCTAAACCTTTATTCAAGGAAAACTAAATAAATCATTGAGTCATCTGCTGAGGATTTTCCTGCCACCTTCCCCCAACTTTTTGGTGAAACTGTGCCTTTCACAAAGCAAATGTTGCTGATAAATCAAGGTAAGGGCCAGTGGTTCACGCTTGTAATCCTGGCTGCTCAGGAGGCTATGATCTGTGGATTCCAGTTCAAAGCCTGGCTGGGCAGCAAATTCTGAGACTCTTAAATCCAATTTACCATATGAAACGTGGAGGTGGAGCTGTGGCTCCAGTGGTGGCGTACTAGCCCTGAGCAAAAAAGTTAAAGGACAGTGTCCAGATCCTGAGCTGAAAAATTTTGTGCCCCAAAACATAGATGGACCTGGAACACATTATTCTATGTGAATCATGCCACAAAAGAACCAACATACAGCTTTTGAAACCTGGAAAAATATTTTAAAGATGAGCATATTTATTTAAAAAAAACAACCTACTTTGCTGGTTTCTTTCAGTCTGAAATCTTGGATTCATGAAATTTTGAATGGACATTCACTGGTTACTACTAGAGTAGCAGAAGACTTGGTGTTCTCAGTATTGTCACCAAACACTAGACCTATTCAAAAGTTTACATACATAACCTGGCATTGTATGGTAAATTTCCCTGAATTGCCTATGTCTTCCTAATTGTTATTAACCAGGGGTTTTGAAGGAAACTACAGTTTATCAAAACTAAAGAGCTTAGATTTATTTTGCTGGTAAACACTCATCAAGCATTAGTTACATGACAAGAAAATACCTTATCTTAAATGATCTTAATAGAGTAGAACACAAGAGAATTAGTGTTTTGGAGATGGAGAATGTGTCTGATATCTTCTCTCCCACAGAACAGCATTCTTGACATTCTACTGATGGACTAATATATAAATGAATTAATATGTAAATGAACTATATTTACAATAAATCAAAATGGGTTTTCTGTAAAGTAAGTGGAGACATCCAATACTTAAGATAGCATCCTGAAGCTTTTCCTATAATTGTTTCTGGAAATGAGTTCTTACTAGTGTTAGACTAAAATTTGATTTCATAGCCTTATCCAACCTGTTTCCAATCCATTACGTTAAATGAAAGAGAATTCTTTGGCTCTTATTGTGGGTAAGTCTGGATTAATTCAGAACATTTATGTCTCAGAGAGTAAAAGCACAATAATTATGGTTCTATATGGTGTTTTCATCTCTTAGAAGTAAGAATCTTCTTTGCATCTATTCTCTGTTTTCTCTACTGCTAATAACGAGCCAGCAGCAAGAAGCAATGGAAAGCACTCTCTGGTCCTTCTAGGACCAAAGAAACTTTGTTCTTGTATTCTATCTAGACTCAGATGTGAAGGGCACTTCTAGAGAGTAGGGAAGTAAGCTCGGTGGCTTCAATCTTTAATTCAGGCCAGACTCAGACATGAGAAAAACTTCCAGAGTACATACAAGTGAGCTCAAGGTTATGGAGCTAATCCCTCCCTCCAAGGAATATTGAAAATATCAAGATAAAGGTCCACTTTGACCATGCATAGTAAAGACAATTGGAGTAGATTAAGAAATGCTACAAACAAAATTATATCAGGACACTACCAATAACTTCCTAAGATTTGAGGTTTTCAACTTTCCTATCTGTGAGCATGTAAGCCTTCTGAGTTTCATTCTCTTTCTCTCCCTGTCTTTCTGTCTGTCCCTTCCCCTTCCCCTCCCTCTCTCTCTTTTGGAAGCAATAGAGATTGAATTCAAGACCTTGATCTTGCTGGGCAAGAGGTACAACTTGCAAAATGTTTGTATGTGATATGAGGTTACTGAACTCAAGGCCTCATACTTGCTAGGCACTCTCCGTGTGAATTATTCTGCCAAACTTTCTTTGTTTCATTTTCTTTTACAATGAAATGATGATAACAATACTTACCTGATGAGGTTGTTGGAGGTAAAGGGTTATGTGAATGACATTGTCAGTTACTCTGTGCTTAGTACAGATGACGGTTATTATAAGTATTTATTTGATGGATATATTTGATATGGAAATGCAAAGAGTTACATATAAGTATCCCTCATTTCCTTTAGTTTTTAAGTAAATTACAGCTCAGCAGACACATATCTGATAAGATTGACTGAGTTTAATTTATTCATCTGAGACAAAGAGGCAGTCTCCGACATTTCATTCATAAATCATTAGAGAATTCCTAGCTAAATATATTAATTTATCCCGCAAAAGTATATTGATTGCATACTAGATGTCAGACACTGTACTAAGGAGCTTGAATTATACCATTGAGGAACACAATGCTGACGAGACTCATGTTTTAACTTGGAGAAAGAAAGGCAACAAACAGAAACCTAAGTCATCTTCCTTTGCTTTTGTAGGTAGTAGATGTTTGTAGAAAAATAAATTACTGTGTGAAAAGATGGATGAGAATGTGGATGGGATTGTAATTTCAAATTCGCAAAATCAAATCAGAAATTAGAGAGAGCCTCCTTGAGAAGATTGGATGAGTGCCAAACTTGGAGATTTTGAAGAGAGGGATATTTGGGGTTTGAGTGTCTTATGTAGATGGTCTATGGCAAGAGGGTGCATGGGCAATGCCAAGAAAAGCCAGGTGGTCTATGGAGAGGAGAGAGGACTCAGGGCTTCACGCTTGCTAGGCTGAGAGAGAAGGAAAAGAAGAAAGTGGGGAGAGGGATACAGAAGCAAAGAAAGAAATATTAAAGAAATGAGAAGATTACAGACATAATTGAGAAGCAGGTGCCTTTGTAGGGGCTCTAATTTTATTGAGTAAACAGAGTATTAGCAGGAATTAGGGGTCTGTGTTTGTTTGAGTGTGTGTGTGTGTGTGTGTGTGTGTGTGTGTGTGTGTGTGTTTGTGTGTGTGTTGCAGTATTGTGGCTTGAACTCATTGCTTCTCCCTCTTACTTGGCTTTTGTACTGAAGGCTGTTGTTCTACCCCTTCAAAGACATCTCCATGACCCCTCAGGAGAGACCCCACAGGGAGAGGAGTTTCTACATGGTGAACAAGAACTTCTATAAAAAGCTCTCCAGAAGCTCCTCAAGCTTTGTCACCTTGGCTGCAAGGCTTACTTGTGATTCATGGGAAAAGTTCAAGGGAGACTGTCCCTATCATAACTTGAGCAAATTGGAAGCAACATTTTCCCTAAATGGTAAACAGGCGGGTCTAGGGATGTTCTGGGAAAGACTAGAGTGAGTTGGGTTTGTGATAGAAAGCTTTGTGTTGATTCTTAAAATAATCTCTTGGAGGAATTTTTTTGTTTTGGGTCCGGTCGTGGGTCCTGAACACTGGGCCTGGGTGCTCTCCCTCAGCTCTTCAGCTCAAGGCTAGCACTCTATCAATTGAGCCACAGCGCCACTTCCGGCTTTTTTCTTTTTGCTTATGTGGTGCTGAGGAATTGAACCCAGGGCCTCATGCATGCAAGGCAAGCGCTCTACCACTGAGCCACCTTCGGAACCCCAATAATCTCTTGGAGGAAAAGTATTCTTTGTTTCTGGTCTCAAGAGTTTCAGCTGTGTTGCTCTCCAAGTATTGTGCCCCCTAGAGTGCTGCAATTGGAAGTGGAAGGCTTTTCTAGGGGAAAGTGCTCATAGAAATGATAGTTCTTGCCCAGATCAGCTGTCAGCCTACAATTCTTGGGTGTGAGTTTGGTGCATGACCAGGCTTCTCTTTCTGGAAAGAATCTTCGACATGTTTTAGTCATTTCCTTATGTCATCATAAGCCAATAGCATAGACTTAGATGACAGGCTTGGCTTGTACTAGGAAAGATTTGGGACAAGTGGAGGGGCAGCAAATGCTGCACAGGCTCCTTCAGTTCCTGAAAAATTCCCTAGAAACGGACTTCTAAACATGCAATCCCAAACTGTAAACTTGGTTTGTAAGCCTGAGTCTGTCCTGAGACACCACAGCAGCTCTTTGCTTTCCTCAATTTGGAAGTAATAACTTGTCCCAAAAAGGAGTTTGACAGTATCCATGAGAACAGTGCCTCATCCATAAATTGAGGAAGCATGAACACGAAAGGTTTAAAATCCCATTAGGTATACAAATCCCACAGTATATAAGTCAGTCTCACATAATGACAACAAAAATATCTGAATACTTATGAAGAAAATGTTAATTTTAGCTCATGGTTCTGGAGAATGGGATTGCATTTCGAAAATCCCTATCACTACTATTCCCCAGGAACCTAAGGATTTTTGAAAACACTCACCTGGTGAAGGTCCACAGCATCTCTGCTAGACAATTTTCTAGGGCCTGAGCCTTTAACAGAATTTTTGGGCTATTTCATATATTTGAACTGTACCCTAAACACCCATCTAAAAATCTATAAGTATTCACAAACCATGTATCCATACCTATGTTCATATCTGGGCACATATCTGAAGTACCTGTGGTACTAATTGATGATGGAAAACACCCTCACTTTTTTATTCAGGCAGGAAAAGAAGTTTATTTACTGAACTGCTGCCCCCACCATGCATAGTGGAGAGGCATGACTGAAAAGGAAAGGGGGTGGGGGAACCCATCCCTGGGGCAGGACTTATCTAGGCCCCAGACAGGAAGAGGTATGGCCAGGTGGGGGAAAGGTGTGGCCATACTGGATCTGGTGTGACCTCAAGGGTCGGGGACCCTCCTAAGGTCAGATGGGAGGCTTCTGACCAGAGGTGGTCCAGGATGTGACCTAGCAGGAGGGGAAGGTGACTCCTTCCAGGTCTGCCAGTTACCTAGGGAAGAGATGCTGGGCCACACTCACTTCTCTTTGCACATATTTAGCTTTTCTGGGTCTTTATAATTTTTCAGTCAATGCAGTCAGGCAGGGAACATTATATATTTGAATATTGAGATGAGGATATATTATGTAATTTGGTTTTCCTTTCTTCTTGATTTATCTATGACCATTTCTCATACAAATAAGAGAGAATTGTATACTGTCAAAATGTAAATGAGATTAATTGTAGACAAAAAAAGGGTTTACTTGTTAGATCCTTATCAGGTTTTACCAACAGGAACAAACATTGCCTTATTTTGTTCATTATCTGAGATATCAGCTTGTTCTATTCAGGAGATTTATTGATTTTAGATTAAGAAATCATTTTGCAACCTGATATTAAACCAAATATTTCTGCACTTTGTGATTAGAAAGGGTCGTATTGTCTTGTCCTCACCCCCACAACATTCTGCATTTGATACAATTAGAACGATAAACCTGCATTTTTTGCTTCCTAAGAATTCAGAACCAGACTTTAAAGGTGAAGAACATTTTGTTCAACTTGAGGTAGAGAGACATGGTGTGATGAGCAGAATTCACCAATAAATAATGGTGTCATTGATCCAAGCAATGTACAAATTGGTCATACTTCTTTCTCAAGAAGCCAAGTTGCTCTCTACTCCGGTGGGATCTAAATGTCTTAGATAACTTATTATCTACATATCCTGCATTATGTGTCTCTGTATTTCTCTTTGTTACATTCGTTTGAAAGAAGGAACTAAATGAATGATTGAATAAACCAAGCGGGTTAAACTCGTATA
Source organism: Dipodomys ordii (assembly GCF_000151885.1). Lineage (NCBI taxonomy): Eukaryota > Metazoa > Chordata > Mammalia > Rodentia > Heteromyidae > Dipodomys > Dipodomys ordii. Next base: position 14,590 of record NW_012267861.1, on the reverse strand, counting down.
TATTAGTGAATGTAGAACTTCTCTCCCATAGGGCTATAGATATTTGGGACAGGAAGTGTTCTGTTTAGGTAGTGGAGAGGCAAGAGTGGAAGCTTGTATTGTAGCAATGGCCACTAGCCAATACATGCCAGTATTGATAAGTACATGGAGATAGGCACTGTGTTCCTGAGGAGCTGAGGAGATGGATAAGAGACTAGGATAAAACTGAGAAGAAATGAGTCAGAGAATCAACTTTTTAATTAACCATAGAAACTGGGAGAAATTAGAGTTCTTTAACATATGTGAAATAGGCTTTATGATATGAAAAGTTACAATGCAAATGTTCTTAAAAAATTTTACTCCCCAAGGTGAGTGTGTGTATATATATATATGTATATATATATATGTATATATATCAAATTGTACAAAAGTATACCATTATCGAGGTCATTATGCTTTTTTTAAACTATCCTAGTTAAGTTAAACCTAGATCTAAGATTGGGAATCTAGGAAGGGGGATTAAAGGCACAAACTTTCAGATGAAAAGTAATTAAGTTTTGGGAATCTGTTTCTTTTTGCAGCAACCACAAGATACTGCTATAATTTGGACCTGGAATTTCCCCCAAGGCTCATGTATTAGACTTGGCTTTTAGGATGGCATTATTGGGAGATAGTAAAACTTTCGTGGATGGAACCTAGTGAGAGGTTACTTTGGGGTGTGCTCTTAAAGAGAATGCAGGGACCTAGACGCTTTCTCTCTTTTGCTCCTCTGACATAAGGATCTATCTAAAAGGTTTTGCTCTTCCATATTCTGCTGCCATGATGTCTCATCAGACCATAGGCCAAAATTGTGTCATGGAGTAAAATCTCTAGGGCTGTGAAACAAAAGAAACTTTTTCCTTTATATAACTGACTAACATAGTGTCTGTGTATGTCTAAATATACTGCATTGGGTACATGACAGTTTCCAGGAATGTAGGTCTTATAATGGTAAGTTCTTTCTTCTGTACATATTTTCATTAGCATCAAATACTTGTACAAGGAGGTTTCACTGTTACATCTCTTCTCTGTATACATATATATATATGTATATTATATATATGTATGCATGTATGTATATATTGACATCGCTATTCATATAATGTGCTTTAGTCAGCATACTCCTTCCATCATTCCCCTTCATCTTGTCTCCCTCTATTCCAAACGAAGCTTCACAAGCTTCATGCTTTCATTTCCACACAAGTACATAATGTATGTGGCACTAGTCACCCTCCCTCATTCTCTCTCTTCACCTGTCCCTCATCCCACAAGTACCTACATCCCAGAGAGGAAATGCTGTACATTTTTCTCATTTTTTTTTAGTATATGACAATTGTCCAAAGAGGTTTCACCTTGTTATTTTACAGATATACATACACACCTTTGCAGCTTTTGGTGACTTTCAGTTTTTTGCCTTTATTTACAAATGTAATGTATTTTTGTATTATTCATCATCTAACATTGTCTTTCCTCCATCACTACTAATCCCTTCTAAATTTTCCACAGTGAAAATTCTATTAATGTCTGCATGTTTTCTGGGGGGATAGTACTGGTGTGTGAACTTGGGCTATGCATTTGATTGGTGATGTTCTACCACTTAAGCCACATTTCTAGTCCCACTTTTTTTTGGTTATTTTGGTGATGGAGTCTAGCAAATTTTTCTACCTGTACTGACCTTGAATAAACAGCTCAGCCTCTTCAGCAACTAGTATTACAGGTATGAGCCGTGGCACCTTGTTTATATTTATATTTGTGTCAATATATATGTACATATGATTCTGTAGGATAAGTGTTGCTAGCACATGCATTCAAGGTCACACACACATATTATAATAATAAAAAGGCAAGGAGGATGCTTTGAAAATGTCATGGACATGATTATGGCCAGGTGGCAGTAATGGTATCATGAGTGTATAATTATATTCAAATTCATCAAATTGCATTCTTTCAATATGGATAACTATTTGCATGTCATTTATAGTTCAGAGAAATGGTTATTAAAGAAAAGAATGTCTGCTCCTGTTGCTTCTATACAACAGTGTACTAGAGGTTCTTGTCAATATGGACAAGAAAACTAGACAAAAGGCTAAAAATATAAAATATCATCCTCCTGAACAGCTAGGATTATAGGTATAAGCCACCAGCAACTTCCTCCTTCATTTAGAATTTTAATGTTCTATCCCTATGTGAATTTTATGCTTCAAGCTCCTTCTGCAATACATTGTTCTATCAAATAATTATTTTAAGTAATCTTTGTGTAATTGAAGCAGAAAAAATGCTTGGGTCTTGTATATTAAGCCAATTATTTGCTAAGTCTCTTTACATCAGTCACCTGACATATAGGAATAAATTGTATTTCTGCAATGTGAAATTATTTTTGTAGGTAAAAATTGTCAAATATGGAAACTACGTGTTTCCACATAATAGATACTGAAATGATAGATATAATGGCAGAAGAATATTTGCTTTTGAAATATAATTCAGATAACCGAATATGTCCTCTGAGAAAGGAGGTAGGGGCAAGTGGGCAGTTTTATTGGGGTGGGGGGTAGGAAAAGAGACTGGAGGTCAAACCTAGGGATTTATACATGGTAGGCAAGTGTTGTAATACTGAGATACTTCCCCAAATTTTCACTGTTTAGAGACAATGTTTGGTGTATAACACCAAAGGATACAGTCATCAATGCCATCATCCCAAATGTTAAAATTTGGAACCAGAAGAATATTTCAGACAAAATGATAATTAGGGACAATTATTTCTCATGGACCTAAGTGCAAATATTCTCAGATCTTGTAGCCAAGTGAAATCCAACAATACATGAATAGAATTATATACCACAGTCAAGTGAGGGTTGGCACAGATTTCTAAAATCAAACAATTATATCAATCAATGAGAAATGTCACAGGTTATCACAGATATGGGAAAATTGCATCATATGGCATGATACAATTATTCATGGTAATAATTCTCACTAAGTTATAGAGTACAATTTAATCACCATTACCAAAAAAAATCTTCACAAAAGCTATAGCTAAGAAGTAGCTATACCTACTGATTGAGAAACTAGCAATTTTTCTAATACTCCAACATTACCACAACCTCATCAACTGTGTTTCCTAAATAGCACATTGACTTATCATTTCCTAGGCCAGACCTTGATTCTGACAGGATGATCTGGTGCAGACTGATCACAAATATTACAAAAGACAAATTGGAAAAGGTACCAGTATCCAATTATACCAAAAGCTCTTTAATCTCAAGAATGAGGAAACAAAAACCTTGACTAAAAAATAGACAAAGGACTTGAACAGATACTTCGCCAAAGAAGATGTAAAGTTGGAAAGCAGCCTATCAAAACTATTCACATCTAAGATGGAAATGCTAGCAAGATTAAATGCTAGCAAGGACATAGAGAAACAGGGACTCTCAGTACTGGTAGGAGTACAAAATGATACAGCCATTGGTAGACACATACAGTTTCTCTGTGAATATATTGACATATAGGTTAGCAACCACAGTATATATTTGTTTGTTCTACTCTCCTAATTATCCAACAGGATTTTAATTCAATATAAAGGGATATGGGTTCCATGCATCTTGATCAATGTTAACCCCTAATGATTCTCCTGAATCTCTCCTTATCACAATCTCCTCCAGATTTCATTTTCATTTATGTACACTGAGAATTATGACTGCATTCTCCTATTCTTCTTCTCTCCTGTTGTATACAGCCTCTCCCTCTGACCTCCCTGTCCTCATGACAATACAAATTCATTTTGTTAAACTGCAAGTTAGTTGTTCATAGAAATTACACCAATGGTATCATCCCCAGCATATCCCATACTTTAGCCAATGTTTATATACATACCCTTGACTCTGTCCATGTTCACATATAGATTTATCATGAAATATTTCCATGGGCCTTTGAGTTATGAATTAAAGCTTGGCTGGATAACATATTCTGGGCTAGCAGTTGTTTATTTTCAGTGACTGAATGATATCATTGCAAGCCTCCTTGCTTTTATAGTTTCTGTTGACCAATGTGCTACTCTTTGCATAGATTTTTGTCCTATAAGTGACCTGTCTTTTTCACTTATAGCTATGTCCAGAAAGAATCTGATCTGGTCTTAAAGCTACTTGTACTTAGAAGAGCTACTCTTTTTCAAGATTTGGGAAATTTTTTACTGTGTTTCTAGAAAAAAATATTTTGTAAGTTTTTAAGCCATCTGAACTTCAATTTGTTCAATATTCTTCAGTACCAAGTTTGGACTTTTAATTGAGTCCTGCAAACTCTTTTCATAATTCTTGAATTTTATTATTCGTTTATGTTCTGTTATGTTCACTGTCCTCAAATGCAGAAACAGTGCCTCCATTACATCTTATTTCTTCTACTAGAGAAGCTTTCTATATTGTCCTTTATCTGTCATCCTTCAACTTAATCATTTTCCAGGATTTCTATTTCTGAATTTTTTTTCAACACTTGAATTAGCTTCCAAATCACGTCAATTTGTTTATTAGTGTCTTCTTAGATCTTCTTTAATGGGGACATAGTATTTGCTTTGAAGTTAACCTGCACTCATGTGGAACCCATATAGCTTTTTTTTCTTTCTTTTTCTTTTCTTTTTTTTTTTTTGTCAGTCATGGGGCTTGAACTCTGGGCCTGGGTGCTATCCCTGCTCCATTCAGCACAAGGTGAGCAATCTACCACTTGAGCCACAGCACCACTTCCGATTTTCTAGTGGTTTATTGGAGATAATTGTCTCCTGTACTTTTCTGCCCAGGCTGGCTTTGAACCATTTTTCTCAGATCTCAGCCTCCTGAGTGGTTAGGATTACAGGCTAGAGCCACCAGTGCCCAGCCCCATATAGCATTTAAACTGTGTATCTATAAAATTCTTTTGTTTTTCTAAAGGTATTGCCATTATGTTTATGTTGTTCCTTGTAGAGATACTCTTTCATTTCATTAAACATTTTATCAACAGTACTTTGAGCCTTGTGTATGAAGTTTCTTTTACCTTTTCTGCGCCATTGCTGTTTTCTGGAGGTGTTTATGTTTATTTTTATATTTCTGAGTATTTCTGTGTTAGGCTTCACTCATCTGACGACCCTTTAGTGCACTGGCCTTTAGATTCCTGACATCTACCTGATGGGAATTTCATGAATTCTTCCTGGTGGTATTCTTCGTATTCTCAATGGACTAAATGTTTTGTGGTTTAATGAGTTATTTGGTTTGAAAATGTTTCTCACCTCAAATAACTTCTACAAATAAAGATTGAATTAAACTTCTACATACAGTGGGATACCACCAATAGCTATACCTACATCTATTCTTGCTGGATATACCACAGCTGGATTTTTGTATAGCCATGTAGAAATTCGAGCTAAACTAGTGGGGGATGTGATGGTGAGGGTAGAGATATAGAGAATGTAATACAGGAAATGAGATATGCTCAGTGTGGGTATCGAGTTCACGTGTAAGGAAATTGGTGATAGAAGGGATTAAGTATAAAAAGAAAAGATGAAGGCCCTAGGGTAAGAGAAAGTGAAGGTGGAGTAGATTGGGTAGGAAGGGGAGATTAAAGGAAAAAAGAAAAAATGGAATAGAAAAGAAGAGCTAAAAAATCAAGCACAAAACATAACAAAAAATAAAA
>NW_012267861.1:0-355 GCF_000151885.1 Dipodomys ordii | reverse complement strand
TTTACCCCTCTTTAGGAATGTTTTTGAGCTTCTACTTATCACTTAGGTCAAATTTTGTTTCAGTTTCAGTGGGTAAGTATATTAGATTCAAAACTGTGACAGTTTAAGTGTATTGAAAATTATTGATGTGTTCTTCCAAAACCTCTGTGGAAACTAAAATATTTCTGAACTGCTTTATTTCTTTGTGAATAACATTCCATTTATTCAAATAAGAAATGAGAGTAAAATGTGGCATTTTATACCCTAGACCCAAACTTCACGAATCCCAGTTCTCAGGCAAACCCTGAGACATGGTGAGGTGTAAAGAAAGACTTATAGGCAGCCACAGAACACAGCACTTCAGTATATTTTTAGC
>NW_012267860.1:17603-19454 GCF_000151885.1 Dipodomys ordii | reverse complement strand
CGCTGTGGCTCAAGTGGTAGAGCGCTAGCCTTGAGCTGAAGAGCTGAGGGACAGCGCCCAGGCCCAGAGTTCAGGCCCCACGACCGGACCCAAAAATAAAATAAAATAAATAAATAAAATAATTTCCAGCCTTCGTGTCTCCTGCTGTTTCACGTCTAATGCCTATCAGAATTCTACCTATTTTTTAAGGACCAATTCATTCTGCCACAGCCTCTTCTTATATTCTAACCTACCAACCCCACAAGCCCCATGAGTGCTACCAAAACCATGATTCTTAAAAGTACACTGTTCCTGCTCTGTAATGCTATTAAGAGGTCTCCTCATTCACTGTCACTGATGGACTGACTGCACATTCCTCTGGGAGGGCAGGTAGGCAGGCAGGCAGACATTATCTGCCCAACCTCTGTAACCCCAGGGTACCTTGGGCTCTTGTTAGCATCAGTTGAAGTAGATGTGTGTACTACAAAACAAAAACAAATACCAAGACCTTCTTACTCTACTTCATGTAATTTACTTTGAGCAGCTGCTCTTGAAGTTTCTTTAAAATAAACAAAAGCACCCTCCCGGGTTACATATTAGCTACTTAAAGAAATTTGAACATGAAAATTCAAATGTTACCCAGAGAATTTGTTAGTTCTTATGTCTACAGCAGTCTCCAGACAAACTGAAAGGCTCTGATATTTAATTAAAAATCAAATCTAACTTGTTAGAATCTAGTAGTTACTGCACCTGAGCTTTAGAAATATTTTCTAATCCAGATTCTAGACTTGCTTGATTTAATTTACCTAATGTTTATCATTCCATACAGCAAATCATATTCTCCCAAGCTAAGACTGGCTGTCTGAAAAATACCATTAGCATGTGTTACATTTGCATCCGGAAAGTGCTTCAAAACACATACCTCGAAGTGATATGTCTAACACGACTAAGAAATTCAACCAAACCAAACCTATATTAAATGTTTACAGAGTAAACTCCTTAAATACCAAAGATCTGCCAGCCTTCAAGAACCTAATCACAGCTCTTAAACTTTAGTGTGTGCAAGAATTGCCTCACGCCACCTCACCCCAACCTCAGCGCTTGTTAAAACATACCGACTGCGGGCTTTTGCTCCAAATACTATCTGATTTAGGGAGGGAAAAAGAAATCCCAGGGTGGAGCCTAGAAAACGACATTTAACCAGCATCATCTGGTGAGTCTGTGATGCAGGTGTTACTCAGATCTCAATGACTGAAATACCGATCCCAGTGCTGGTCCGGGTGCACTATGGAGACGTATTTGGAGGAAAATCTAGACATCTTTCTCAAAACAGCTGTCACCACGGAGTAGGGATAAGGGGGGAAAAAGACCTCCTCGTGTGGAGGATGAATAGAGCCCGAAAACAAGGAGACGGAAGAGTGTCATTTCTTTGCAACCTCTGCTCTCCATTCTCCAGGCGTCCTTCCTGAACCTTTCTCCGAGGATGCCCCAAAGCAAGGACCAGGCAGCTGAGCCCAGGACGCAGGGCAGGAGGGCATCGCGGTTCCTCTCCTGGTCACCAAGTCCCGCTGCCCGCGAGGGTGGACACCGAAACCCCGACCCCTCTCGACTCTTCCCGCAAACAACGAGGTGTACCCGGGCCCCGCGACCCCTCACCTGCCGCGCGGCCGCAGCTCCGCGTCGTCGTCGGGCTCCGACCCCCGCGACTCGGGCTCGCCGGCGGCGACTGGCAGTACCTCGGCGTCCTCTACGGTCACTTCGGCCGTAGCCACGGTCCCCGAGGCCGGCACTCGCGCCGCTGAGGTGGGGGCAGCCGCAGCCCCCAGGCCAAACGCCGCCTCGGTCGTGGGCGCGGGGAGGTTGCGGGCGCGC
>NW_012267860.1:8744-12436 GCF_000151885.1 Dipodomys ordii | reverse complement strand
CTGGGCGCTGTCCCTCAGCTCTTCAGCTCAAGGCTAGCGCTCTACCACTTGAGCCACAGCGCCACTTCCGGCTTTTTTCTTTTTGCTTATGTGTTGCTAAGGAATCGAACCCAGGGCCTCTGGCATGCAAGGCATGCGCTCTACCACTGAGCCACCTTCCCAGCCCCTCTCATAGACTTTTCTGCACAGGTTGGCTTTGAACCTTGATCCTTGGATCTCATCCTCCTGAGTAGCTAGAACTATAGGCATGAGCCACTGGCACCTGATTCCAAGCTTCATTTTTGAGGCACTCTCCATATGTTCAATCCAATAATGAAATGGGATACCTAGAAATGCAAGCTGAAGCTAAAGATCTCTGTTTCTTGGAGCTCTTGCTTTTGCCACCAGAATTCTCATCATTGTTCCTGAATCTGGGGCTTCTAGCACTGCAGTTCTTACTCTGCTTTGTCCTAATCCCCAGGGGCCTGGCATGCTACCCACGTGGCATGCTGCAGCTGGGAACACTGTCTGGTCCCAATTTCATACTCCCGTTCATTTCAAAGACTATAGCAATTGTATTTGGAGATTCTGCAAGAAACTCTGATACTTTCCTGTTCAGTACCAGCATCAGACTAGACAGAAGGGAAGGTTAATTAATGGATAAGACAGTGAGTGTACACTTCAGGATTAAGTGTTTAATGTCTTATTTTCCCCTCATTTATGCAGTTATTTGTACCCATGGATTCTGCATGTGAGGATTCAACCAACTGCGGATCAAAAATATCCAGAAAAAAAGAGATCATATCTGCACTGAACATATATAGACTCTTTTCTAGACACTATTGTCTAAACAATATAACAAGTATTTAGATGGCATTTACTTGGTGTTATGTATTATAAGTAGTGAGAGGTGATGGGAGGATTGGGTATGTTCGAGGACAATGTGATGCCATTTTATACAAGGGTCTTGGCATCCATGGATTTGTGTTTCTTAGCTATGAAATATGGGTGAGGTTGTTTTGGGGAACTGTTCTGGAAAGAGATTTTCTCATATGCAGCAGGTAATGGTGTTGGTGTGGAGTTCTCACCAATCTGATACTATGAGTGTGATTCAAATGGCAATTTACTTTTCCTATCCAGCTTAGTCCGGTCTACTCTGCCTGTCCAGCCAGGGCAGTCATTTTACAACACTGGATAATGTCCTTCCTCCTTATAAGTCCTTCCCTTCCCTTCTCTCCCTACTGCCACGGCCCTCCCCCCCTCCCCCCTTTCCCTCCTCCTCCTTCGTTGTGGGGCTTGAACACAGGGCCTGAGTGCTGCCCCTGAGCTTTTTTGCTCAAGACTAGTATTCTACCACTTTGAGCCATAGTCACTTCTAGTTTTCTGGTGTTAGTTAGAGATAAGAGACTTCCCTGACCCTGCTGGCTTCAAACCAAGATCCTCAGATCTCAGCCTCCTAAGTAGTTAGGATTATAGGCATGAGCCACTGGCATCTGGCTTCTTTTTCCTTTTTCTTTTCCTTCCTTCCTTCCTGCTACTTTTTTTCTGGCTCTCTTTCTTCCTTCATCCCTCTCTCCCACTTTCTTTCCTTTTTTCCTTCCTTCCTTTCTTTCTTTTTCTTCTTCTTTCTTTCCTCTCTCTCTTTTCTTTTTCTTTCTTTCGTTCTTTCTTTCTTTCTGGCTCTCTTCCTTCATCCCTCTCTCTCACTCTCTTTCCCTTTCTTCTTTCCTTTTTCTTTTCTTTTTCTTTCTCTTCTCTCCTTCCTTCCTTCCTTCCTTCCTTCCCTCCCTCCTTCCTTCCTTCCTTTATTTTTCTATTTTTTCCTTTATTGTTCTGGTATTGGGTCTTGAATCCCCAGGCTGGGTACTGTCCTTTAACATTTTTACTTAAGGCTGGCACTCTACCACTTGAAACACAGCCATAATCCTGGCTCTTGGTAGTCAATTGAAGATAAGAGTTTAGTGGACTTTTATGTTTGGACTGGCTTCAAATCTTGATCTTCAGATCTGAGCCTTTTGAGTAGCAAGGATTACAGATGTGAGCCACCAGAGTATTTCTTTACAAAAGAAAAAAATTCCATACCAAGGCCACAAGACCTTATATGAACTGTCCACTACCAGACCCACCACAGCCCTGGCCTCCCACTCTTCCTACTCGTTTCCTTCTGCTCTAGTAGTCACACTGGGCATTTTCTTGTGTTTCTAACAACACTTTAAATTTCTTTTTATATCATGGTCTTGGCATTTAACTCCCTGTGCTGACAGGGAGTTTCCTTCCCTCAGAATGTTGGATACCGGCTTCTTTATATTCAGCTAGGGCTCAGTTCAAGGGCTACTTCCTCACAATGGCTGCTAAAACCTAAACTAAAGCTCCTCCTCTCCGCCAGGTTTTTCTCCACCTCATTCGTGGGGGTTTCCAGGCTTTCATGACTCAGATTGCTTATGGACATTGTCCCAGGCTACAGAGGGCAGGTTTAGGTGCAGCTAACATCAAGACACAGTGTCCTGGTTGGCTGCTCTCATGACCACACAAGCTCAGTGACAAGACAGAAGAAAAATCATTCTTAAATCTACTCTCTCTCACATGGAGCTCTCCTTGGAGTAGAAGGAAGAGAGATATTATCTCTAAGTAGGGTAGCCACCAAATGTCCCAGCTTCCCCGGATTTTGTGATACATTAGGTTTTCAGGTTTATATGATTGAGAAAATACCAGAAAAATTGGGACAAGCTGGCCATAGAATGGCGAGGTTTCTTAAGGTCAAGCTGATTTGTAAGTTAAATTAAACCACCTTTGTCTATTCAGTTTTATTCTTTTAAGCTTTGCTCGGGATACTTTAGTAACACCTTATGAAACTTCACATATGTTCAATAGGAAAGCATCCAGAAATAAGCATGCATACATCTTATAAGCAAATGTGCAGCCTGAACATTTGATGGTACTCTGGTCCTAAGTACTAGATACACAAACTGGATAAGTACTTGTTAGACCACTGAATGGAGTTTAACTAAGAACATTACTGGGTCATTTTCAAAACATCAAGGCCAGAAAATCTGGTGTTTGAAAATGATCCAATAATCTTCCTTCATGGAAACAGAAAAACTTCATAATCTAAATTTTAGTAGTAACCATTTCCTCTTGCAGCCAAGTTGGCCAGTCAATAGAGAGGAAGGTCTGCCACCTGGTGGCCACTCTTAGCTTTGCTCCGCGGTAAACTACAACTCCCCTATTGGGTGAATTTACTGGGCACAGAATTAAAGAAGGTAAGTCACCACCAGGGCCTGGCCATGATGCCATTTTGATATTATCATACAGGGGAAATTATATAGGACATAACTTCTGAATTTGTCTGTGAAAAAGTAATCTAGGGCTATGAATGTGGTTTAGTGGTAGAGTGCTTGCCTAGCATGCATGAAGCCCTGGGTTTGATTCCTCAGTACCCCAGATAAAAAAGCACTCTACTAGGGCTGAGAAGGTAGCTCCGTGGTAGAGTGTTTGCCTGGCATGCATGAGCCTCTGTGTTACATTCCTCAGTACCACATAAGCAGAAAAAAAAAACACTCTACCAGCTTCTTTTTTGCTCAAGGCTAGCACTCTATCATTTGAACCACAGATTCATTTCTGTTTTTTTTTTTGGGGGGTCCGGTCATGGGGCCTGAACTCTGGGCCTGGGCACTGTCCCTCAGCTCTTCAGCTCAAGGCTAGCGCTCTACCAC
>NW_012267860.1:3296-8694 GCF_000151885.1 Dipodomys ordii | reverse complement strand
AATGGTGCTGTGGCTCAAGTGGTAGAGCGCTAGCCTTGAGCTGAAGAGCTGAGGGACAGCGCCCAGGCCCAGAGTTCAGGCCCCACAACCGGACCCCCCCCCCAAAAAGAACAACAACAACAAAAAAAAAACCCAGAGTATAGCCAGGTACCAGTGGATCACACCTATAATCCTACCTACTCTGGAGACTGAGATCTAAGAATTACATTTTAAAGCCAGCCCAGGCAGGCAGTCTATGAAACTCTTATCTGCAATAAACTACCAAAAAAAGCCAGAAGTAGAGCTGTGGCTCAAGTGGTAAACCACTAGTCTTGAGCAAAAAAGCTCAAGAAAAACACCCAGGCCCTGAGTTCAGGCCTCAGAATTGGCACAAAAACCCCAAAACAAAAACAACAACAACAACAACAAACACCAGAGTGTGTGTGTGAGAGAGGGGGGCGTAGGAAGGGGAGGGAGGGGGAGAGAGGGAGAGAGAGAGAGAGAGAGAACTATGGAATTTCCTTTTTTTTGTTGGTCATAAGGCTTGAACTCTGGGCCTGGGTGCTGTCCCTCAGCTCTTCAGCTCAAGGCTAGGGCTCTACCACTTGAGCCACAGTACCACTTCCAGCTTTTTCTGTTTATGTGGTGCTGAGGAATTGAACCCAGGGCCTCATGCATGAGAGGCAAGTACTCTACCACTGAGCTACCTTCCCATCCCTGGAATTTCCTTTTGGGGTATCTGTAAATACATAATAAAATAAATTGTTAGCTAGACACCAACTTTGAAATGAATTTTCTGGATGTCTCCACCCTAAACACTTTTGTAAATCTCTTAAGAGTAAAAAATGCAAAAATTAGACAATTTAATGTTTTTTAATTTTGATGCCATTTGAGGAGACATTGCATAATTGCATCAAAGACCTGAAACTTGGTTGCTGAGATTTAGAGATGGGTGGCTGTTATTATTGTTCATCAGTCTTCAGAAGGATCTTAAAAAAGAAAGTGAAACAATTATGTATGTTAAATTATGATAAGAAAAGGAATAGCATGAAAAGTTTCTGGAAGGAGAATGTATAGTAACTCAAAGAGCTCTAGCACAAGGAGGTGCCAGAGGTGCAGGAGATGACCCTGTTCATTCCATTCTTGCCAAGTCACTGTGGTTTCTTTCTCAGCTCTATTTCTTCCTCTTTATTTTCCTCCACCCTCTCTTCTCTTCTTAACATGTCTATGTTTATTTTAGTAAGACCGTGCTCATTTAGTGAACCCAAAGAAAAGACTGTTGGGAAGATTGTGAATTCGGGCTGATCTAAAATTTAAAACATCATCCAATGTGTTACCTCTTGATTCAGAATCAGTGGTTTTCAGAGCTATAGCTCAACAACTTTGGACAGGGAGTCAGAAGATGAAGAAGTTGAAGGGGGTGATGTGAATAGTCCCTCCCCATCATGGCTCTACATTTCCCTCCCCTTCACTGCATATGGGCTCCTCCTTGGCAGTATGGTGACTGATTATGCTGTCCATTCTTCTCCTTATAGTGGGTAAGGGTTATTGAGCCAGGGAATAGACCACATTCTGTTACAGGAAGATAAGGAAGCAGATGACTTGGAAGTTCCAGGCTCTTATGTACTACTGGCACAGAGCAGACTCTCAGTAAATATTTGACAATACATAGATGTGAATAACTAAGTAACTAGCACACAGGATGTTTGCCTGGACTTGTTCTGGAACTGAGAATAAGGCCACTCTTCTCAGCACTGTTCATCAGTGTCTTGTGCCTTCCTGAACCAACCACATTTAGCGTAAAACATATGACTGAGTGCTGATCTAACCTTAATGGCTGTCATTTCACCAAGTTTGTATTGCATCTAGAAACACAGGCTCTCCTTTGCTGTTGAACTTTGAGGGAAGATCTATTCTTTTCCGGCAGGATGAAGCTTCTTAAATCCTCCATTCACTTGGAAAGCAGCTCCCTCCAGCACTACAAGCAGGAAATGTATGCTGTTAACAGTAATAAACTTACCGATTGGCTTGGGAATTACTTCCAGTAGAGTGACAGTCACCAGACCCTCCACCTCCTCTTTTGCTCAGAGAGGCCAACTTGTGATACATTTATTTTCTGAATCATGAGAGGCAGATGTGGTGGGGCTGGCTGATCATGGATGGGACAGGAGAACTGCAGGGTTTTATTTACTACTTTATTCAGGAAGAAAGGTCAGAAGGGAGCAGTGAAACCAGAGAGAGCCATCTCTGAAATGGCCATAACTAACAAAATGGAGGCAGAGACTGGGAGTTGGTGGCTCACACCTGCAATTCTAGCTACTCAGGAGGCTGAGATCTGAGGATCATGGTTTGGAGCCAGCCCAGGCAGGAAAGTCCATAAGACTCTTACCACTAATTAACTCTAATTAACTACCAAAAAAAAGCTGTAAATAGAGCTGTGGCTCAAAGTTTGGTCGAGTGTTAACGGTGAGTACAAAAGTTCAGGGACAACCCCCAGCCAAGACACATGAACAACAAAATCTACAAGAGGGAAACTTTAGGAAAAATCATTTGGATGTAAAAATCCAGCTCCTATTGCTAGGTCTTAGTTCAGATGAAGTTTATCAGCACTATAAGGGCCTTGCACAATCTGGTAACTGTACTTACTTCTTTTTAAGATCTAGAAGGACAAGAGCAGGATATAAGACTTCAAACATCACAGCAATGCTAATAGTCTTTCATAAACAAAAGATAAAAATGGGCTTTACAAATGGTGAATCTGCCTGCCAAAGAATACCACGAGCAGAAATGATAGAATGTACAGGTGAAGGGAAAAGGAATAGGGTACAAAGGGCCTCTCGTGTCAGACTAATCACAAAAAATGTAGATCGTTCAAGTGGAGAAATGATGGGAAAAAATGAAGGAAGATTGCTACTAGTTCATGCATTCCATGAAGCATGAGATCAAAGACAGGCTTCCTAAAAAATGATCCCATGGACAAATAGGCTCAGAAACCTGTTCAGTCCAGTCCTGGGATCTCCTAATGATTTATAAAGTACATTTGTTTTCATGTCTATGAAAAGTCCAAATAAACATACATTACTTTAACCCAGAGTGGGAGCAAAAAGAAGAGTATATTGCTGAAAACTGTCTTCTCATTTTCTATCATTTCCCACAACAAAACAATTACCTTTCCTCAATACACAGACAACTTCAAAATGAATGTGTTTTCTTTTTTTTATGGTGGGGGGGGGTCCGGTCGTGGGGCCTGAACTCTGGGCCTGAGCGCTGTACCTCAGCTCTTCAGCTCAAGGCTAGCGCTCTACCACTTGAGCCATAGCACCAGTTCTGTTTTTTTTTTCTTTTTCGCTTATGTGGTGCTGAGGAATTGAACCCAGGGCCTCATGCATGCAAGGCAAGCGCTCTACCACTGAGCCACCTTCCCAGCCCCATTTTTTTTTCTTTAATGGGCTTTGGACTCAGGTCCTCATGGTTGCTCAGTTGTTACTCTACCACTTGAATCATGCTAATAGCCTGGCTTTTTGCTGGTTAATTGGAGATGGAATCTCATGGACTTTTCTGCCCTGGTTGGCTTAGAAACTTTATCTTTTAGGTCCCAGCCTTCTAAATAGCTAGGATTACAGACACAGCCACCAGTGTCCAGCAGATGATTTATTTTTTCCTATTGAAAGCATGGTAGTTTATTCCTGTATGGTATCCTCTATAGAAATGGTTCTCAAGATACGATCCCCAGTCCAGCATCACATATGGACACTGTTAGTAAAACCAGTCCTTAAGCCTTACCCTAGAGTAGCTAAAACAGTTCTGAAAGTGGATCTAGAGATCTGCTTTAATAAACACTCCAGATTCTTTCTAAACATACAAAGTCTTGAAAACAGTGCTTTGCAATATGAGTATAAAGAATCTACCAATAAATACACTAATATGGAAGCATCTTACAAATACAATGTTGAGTGAAAGAAACCTGACACAAAAAAACAGCAGATGATTTTTTCCCCAAGATTAATTATGGTGTAACACAGATCTTCAATACACTTGGTAATTTTCCATCCACTGACTCCCATCTCCCTTTTTGGTTACGAACCCCCTCTTGTCCATGTTGTCACAGTCCAGTTGTCTCTGTCCCCCATTGTATGACTGCTGCATTGGCCTCTGTATCTGTCAGCATGGATGATCCTAAGTAATTTGCCTTACCATCCATAATAAGTGTCCTGAATAGATTTTTTTCTTTAATAACATCAAATGCTCAGATTTGTTTATTATGAAGTTTCTAGTAGTGGTTACAGTACACACTGAACCTTGTCTGGGAGTGCTTGTACTGTCGAAACACCTTCAGAATAATAATTTGAGAATGCCAGCAACTTGTTTTGCTTTTGTCTTCCCTGAAATAACTATAATGATGCAGCAGCCTGCTTTTCTACCAATGGTGCTTTATGTCAGACCAGGTGCTTTTCCAGGGGGAGAGAACAAAGGTAACTAGCTCAGGTCTATTTCCTTCCTGATTCAACTCCACCCCCACCCAGCATTGGCCTATTCCCTCTCCCTGAGTTCCTCCCCTCCAAGCTCTAGCTGCATCTGACTTCAGGGAGACCAGGTAGGAAACAGTTACTGCAAATTAGAAATGCTGTACTGGACATCCAATAGCTTATGGCGAGTATTTCTTCATACAGGGAATTACAACAGAAGGAGAAACACTAGGGATGGTGTTATCTTGGTTGATTTTTTTGGCAGTAGTGGGGCTTGAACTCGGCCTGGGAGCTGTCTTTCAGCTGTTCAGCTCAAGGCTAGCACTCTACCACTTGAGCCACAGCGCTACTTCTGGTTTTCTGGTAGTGTATTGGAGATAAGAGTCTCACAGGCTTTCCTGCCCAGGCTGGCTTTGAACCCTGATCCTCAGATCTCAGCCTCCTGAGTAGCTAGGATTACAGATGTGAGCCTCCGGTGCCAGGCTTGATTTTTTAAAACAGGTTTCTTAGTGAAAGTATTAAATGTTTTAACTGAATGTGGGCCATTAAAAACAAAAACTGTTCTGAACCTTGACTGAGATCTAGTAGTGGTGAATGTGGGGAGATGAAGGATATAGAAAGGAGCCATGGGCCACGTCCTACATCCATTTATTCTGCAAATGATAGGATCCATGAGTGAATAAAAAAAGATGAGTTTCTGCTTGTATTTTAGAAGGGGAAGCTCAAATAAGCAAAGAATAAACTACACAGTAAGGTGACCGTATAATAAGAAGATATAGGAAGTGGTGCTGTGTCTCAAGTGGTAGAGCGCTAGCCTTGAGCTCAAGAGCTCAGGGACAGTGCCCAGGCCCAGAGTTTAAGCCCCACAACCACCACCACCACCAACAACAACAACAAAAGGACACGCAGTGTTTAAGGGCTGGGAATGTGGTTTAGTGGTAGAGTGCTTGCCT
>NW_012267860.1:0-441 GCF_000151885.1 Dipodomys ordii | reverse complement strand
AAGAGAGTAGGCAGAGCCAGGCACTGGTGGTTCATGCCTGTAATCCTAGCTACTCAGGGGGCTGAGATCTGAGGATCACAGTTCAAAGCCAGCCCGGGCAGGAAAGTCCGTGAGACTCTTATCTCCAATAAACCACCAGAAAACCAGAAGTGGTGCTGTGGCTCTAGTGGTAGTGTGCTAGCCTTGAGCTGAAGAGATCAAGGACAGCACTCAGGCCCAGAGTTCAAGCCCCACGACTGACCAAAAAAAAATTTTTTTTTAAAAAAGGTTTTAGTGGATCTGATGTTTATAAAGGAGATTGAAGCTGGGGATATAGATTGGTGGTAGATCTCACCTAGCTTGCCTAAAGTTTTGGATTCAACTATCAGCACCATAAAAATAAACAAATAAAAAACAACCAAAAGCCAAGCAATGGGGCTCATGCCTATAATCTCAGCTACT
>NW_012267859.1:7966-9048 GCF_000151885.1 Dipodomys ordii | reverse complement strand
CATTGTGCATCAAGTGACAGTTGCTTCAAAGCCACTTTTGTTGGGCCCACAAATGAACTAAAAGTGGGGGCAGAGTCTCATACATCTAACTCATGTTGTATGTGTCTCTGCTCTGAACCACTTTTCCAGCCATTGCTTTGCAATCACTTTAGGGTTCAGGAAGGACCAGACAAATTGATAATTTCTTAATGACAAGGGATGAAGCCACTATTGAGGGCCGGCAGAGCCCCCCCCCCAAGACAGATCACCCCACAGGACACAGGATATGCTCATCCTGACCAGCTGAGACAGCAATCATGCTTCTCCAGAATCCACCAGAAACAAGGACCAGAATGATCACCACCCAGGCCACACAGAGACTGGTGGCCACTTTAACTTGGCATACCTTTGTCCTCAAGTCTCCTTATTTTTTATTTTTTGCCAGTCTTGGGGCTTGAACTCAGGGCCTGGGCACTGTCCCGGAGCTTCTTTTGCTAGTGTGCTATAACTTGAGCCACAGCACTGCTTTTGTTTTTTTCTGTGTATGTGGTACTGAGGAATCAGACCCAGGGCTTCATGCATGCTAGGCAAGCACCCTACCACTAAGCCACATTCCCAGCCAAGTCTCCTTATTTAACCTAAGACAAATGTCTGTACCCCAAAGAGAGCTGAAGATGTGCCCAAGCTGTCTTCCACCCCATGGCCACCATGGAAGAATTGTCCTTTACATGCCCCTCACCGTGTCCCTTTATTTGGAGTGGAGCTCTTGGGGTTTGGATCTGGGGTGTAAAACACTGGTTTCCAGAGGACAGCTAGTCCACACCAATCAATGGGTGGGTGGGTGGATTGGTGGTGATAGGCTCCCATCTTAGTAGCCAAGGTAGTGTGGTTGTGCCACCTTATTTACACTGATTAGATAGATGCATGATTGGAGATTACCACATAAGTAGATACTATGATTGTAGCACCCAACATTCAACAGTTGGTACTCCATGTAACAAACTGCCTGCCCATGATGCAAGGGGTGAACATCTGCTTGGATCCCTCCCATCCTGCCACATGTGCCGAGCTCTGGGGGCAGTGAGCAGTGTCAGTGTCTGTCT
>NW_012267859.1:7553-7916 GCF_000151885.1 Dipodomys ordii | reverse complement strand
TCCCTCCCATCCTGCCACATGTGCCGAGCTCTGGGGGCAGTGAGCAGTGTCAGTGTCTGTCTATGTCTCAGGAGAGCCAAATTCCTAACTCCACCACCCTAGTGGCTGGAATTGCAAAATTACAGGATATGTACATATATATGTATATATGTATATATATACATATATATGTACATATATACGTATATATGTATGTGCCATATACATATTTTTGTACACACACACACACACATATGTGCGTATTTGAACTTCAGTTTGTGGCAACAGCCAAGGCCAGTTACTGGATGATGGAAGAGTTGTGCTGGTGGCAGGGCACCTATGGCACCTTCTTTGTCCTGTGGCCAGAAATTCCCAGGGGCTGAG
>NW_012267859.1:0-2833 GCF_000151885.1 Dipodomys ordii | reverse complement strand
GAAATCAAGCTGTCCCCTATCCTCAGTGAGGAGCCCAGGGGAGATGTCCAGGAAGAACATACATCGATCAAGACTTTCCAAGGGTACCTTAAGTTATTATTATTATATTTTGGTGGTACTAGGATTTGAACTCAGGGCCTCGCCTGCTCAGCAGATGCTCTACTTGAGCCATGTCCCAGTTCTTACTGCTTAGGTTAAGGATGGGGTGTTTACTTTTGAAATAGGGTCTCATGTTGCCAGGGCTGGTGTGAACTTCATATTTGTATGATACTCCCACATGCATAGCTGCCACTACAACCTGCTTATTGATTGAAATTGTGTGAGTGTGTGTGTATCTGAGCTAGCTTTAAATTGTGAGCCTCCTGATCCCTGTCTTTCATGTAGGAGCCAGATCCCACCCAGCTGTGACATCCTGGCTGGATGAACCCATTGGTAGAGTCAGAGCCCTCACAATCCAATCACTTATCAAGGTCCTACCTCCTGACAGTTCATTCAGCTATGATGTCTAGTGGATGAGCCCATTGGTGGAGTCACAACCTCTATGACCCAATCACCTCTCTCATCTCCAGATGGCAGCAATCTTCCAACCCAGGAGCCTTTGGACCCTATTCATGCTTCCCAGATGAAGAAGATGACATAAAGGGATGGCAGAGATGGCTGGTTGCAGTCCCAATGGACCAGTTGATCAAATCAAGAGGACAGCAAAGATAGGGACTCAGAGCTCTAAACCCAAGGAGTGGAAGTATCTATCCTGGAACCATCCACTAACAGATTTTGGCTGAGTGAGAAGTTAATGTCTGCAGTGCCTAGCTGCTTTTATTGGGGATAGAATCATGCATTTGGGGCTGTAACGGAGGTGGGGGGACCTATGGAAGATGAGGCATAGAAAACAGGCCACCTGCACATTGCAAAGTTCGGGCCAATGGCTCCTTTTTCTCCTCTCACTGAGAGTCAGCCTTTGGATGGTTGGCTGGGGAAGGAATATTCAGTGTCACCAAAAGGCCAGAAAATCCCCAAGCCAAATCTCCTCTATCAGGCTGATTATTTTTCTTCCCATAACTAGTAGCAGGTATTTGGCTGTGTCCATTAAAAGCCATTTCATGTTCCCTTGACAAAGGAGATTTTTATTTAGTGCTGTAAGATCAATAATGAAGCATCTCATGTGAACTATTAAAATGGGAAATGTTTGCTGGGCTGACAATTGTGCTATCAATACATACCGAGTAATACATTGAGAACAGCCAAATGGACCAATAGCTCTTATGGAAAAGGCTTAGCAGGGCACCCTGGCCGGGATGCAGCTGCTGTGCTGGCCTTGGGGGCTGCATTTGGAAGAGACCTCCATAGATTCCCAGCAGTCCTCCATCTCAAGTGGGGTGGGACATGGCTTTGGCTGCCTGAGCTGTTCACACACATGTTTTCCATGTGGTGGAGAGCTGTGTAGAATAAACTCCTCTCCTTGCCTTCTCAGGGAGGCCTAGAGCAGTTTCACTCTGGACTTCAGTGTCCATCTTGGCCCATGACCCTAGACAGGATGTCCTGCCTTCCTACCCCTGTGCTCAGTGCCTGGGACTCCAGACCTGCAGACCCTCTGCCCCCTTACTTCCCACCAGTCTGTCATTGACTTGGCTCTGAATCTATAGGTTTTGTCTCCTAATTCTTAATAGAATGTTCCCAGGACTTTTCCTCCACTTCTGTCTACTGAACACCATTTTTTGTAAACCCTCTTCTCTATCCTCCTCATCACCACTCCCACATCCCCTCCCTCCTCTCCCAGTGATAGGGCTTGAGAAGTCCTAGCCCTGATTGTTTGGTCAACTTGACTGGATGGAGAGACTTGGGGGAGACTGGGGAGGCTCACTTCTGCCCATGTCAATGATGGATTTTGAAATGATCCAATCATATCAGGGTGATGATCGTGAATGGATTCATCAGATCATGATGTGATCAGTGTACATCTGATCATCAGTGGATTCATCAGATCATGATGTGATCAGTGGATCTGATTATTGATGGATTCAGGATTTGATTAGACCCTTGGGAGCTGGTGGAAATTATGGGGTCTGGGTGGAGGAAGTAGGTGGCTGGGAATGTCTCTTGGAAGATGTATCTTGCCTGGCCACTTCCTGTTAGTCCCATTGAAAGAGCTGAGACAATAGCAAATCAAAACCTGGCAGGGCTTCTGGGATCATTTAACCCCTCACTCCAGAACTGGGATGGGAAGAGCAAGAAACACAGGTGCGAGCTCCTTCACGCCAAGGCGCCAGCATATGCCTGCCTGTCGCTGGAGGTATTTTTTAGACACAATCTCATGGGGAAGGCAGCCTGTGCAGTCAGCCACAGAATCTGCCTCCCAACGTGAGTGCAGCCTCTTTTCCACTCTGAGAGCAGCTGACAAGCCAGAGGAAATGGTTTCCACTTGTCATCAAACTTAAGGTCAGGGAGGTGGTACCCTCAGCCAACACCCATTGTCTCTGCTCAGAAAGCTCTCCGTACATCTTCAGTAGGTGCTCCAAAGAGACACCATGCCACAGGCATGACCATGTCTGCATCCTACCTACCCACATCTGCAAACAGCTAGGTACAAAAAAAATTAAAACACACCTGGAGAGAGACAAGCTGAACAACATGGATGGGAGGGCCAAGAGGAAGAGACAGGAGGTGAGTCATTAAGAATGTGGACCAAACTCTGCAAGTTTTCAAAGGCACGTGGCTCAGGAAGAGTGGGTGAAGACCTATGGCCTATTTAGATGTGCTTTAAATGTAGCTGTTCCTCCCATTCACTCCAAGCTTCAAATCTTTACCATGAGAAACACAACAGAAAACTACCCAG
>NW_012267858.1:12608-14599 GCF_000151885.1 Dipodomys ordii | reverse complement strand
CCCAAGTCTCCTACATTGTATTTTTGCATTAAATCAGTTTACAAATTTTTAATTTACGTCTAGATGTTAGTTACATCTGTGGTTGACTTAAGTGTGTTTCTTTTGTTTAAATTATTAAATGATGTTAAAACTGAACAAATGGGTTCTGAAAATGACATGTTCCTAATTGTTTGAATATTCTAATCAGCCTCATGTGGAAGATACTGGATTGCCTTTATCTTTTTTTTTTTTGTCCGTCGTGGGGCCTGAACTCTGGGCCTGGGCACTGTCCCTCAGCTCTTCAGCTCAAGGCCAGCGCTCTACCACTTCAGTCACAGCACCACTTCCAGCTTTTTCTGCTTATGTGGTGCTGAGGAATCAAACCCAGGGCCTCATGAATGCAAGGCAAGCACTCTACCACTGAGCCACCTTCCCAGCCCTGCCTTTATCTTTTATATATAGTCCATGTGTTTTGCTTAAAAGAATCTTCTATTTTTTTTGGGGGGGGGGGGGTTGGTCGTGGGGCTTGAACTCTGGGTCTGGGCGCTGTCCCTGAGCTCTTCAGCTCAAGGTGAGTGCTCTACCACTTGAGCCACAGCGCCACTTTGGTTTTCTGGTGGTTCATGGAGGTAAGAGTCTCAGGGACCTTCCTGCCCGGGCTGGCTTTGAACCACAATCCCCAGATCTCAGCCTCTTGAGTAGCTAGGATGACAGGTGTGAGCCACCAGCGCCCAGCTCCATTCTGTTTTTTAAAAATAATAGAATGGGGCTGGGAAGGTGGCTCAGTGGTAGAGTGCTTGCCTAGCATGCATGAAGCCCTGGGTTTGACTCCTCCGTACCACATACACAGAAAACGCCTGAAGTGGTGCTGTGGCTCAAGTGGTAGAGCGCTAGCCTTGAGTGCCTAGGCCCTGAATTCAAGCCCAGGACTGGCAAAAATAAAATAAAAATAGAGTGGTTCATATCTCTAATTCCATCTACTCAAGAGGCTGAGACACAATTCAAAGCTTGCCTGGGCAGAAAAGTCCATGGGATTCCCATCTCCATCTCCAGTTAACCAGCAAAAAGTGTACTGGAGGCATGACTCAAGTGGCAGAGCACCAGGCATTAGCAAAAAAAAAAAAAAAGCCCACTGAGCGCACAAGGCCCTGAGGTACCCAGTACCACCTAAAACAAGTCATACATGAAGAGATCTCTGTCTAACCCATTTTTCCACAGTAAGGATGGGAGAGATTGGCTTCTCTGCTGAGAAGGTTTCTTCAGCAGAAAACAGATCAAAACCTCGCTCACGAGCAGGCCCGCATTGGGAGCTCAGTCGTGTCTTGTTCCTGCAGTGCAGCATCCAGAACAAGATGCACAAATCTGGCCATCACAGCAAATTAAACACCCGCAGCTTCAGACATGCATCACTCCCTGTTCTGACATCCCAGTCTGGGGGGGGGAGACCCCACAATACTTGGGGTGGCCTCAGCGCCTCCCATTCGATTGCAAGGTTCACCATCTCCACTGGCATTTTCTTTCCCTGAAAGTCTTTCTGTGGCTTTGGTGTTGGGGTGATGCTGGCCTGATAAAATAGTTTGGGCTGGGCACCAGTGGCTCACGCCTGTAATCCGACCTTCTCAGGAGGCTGATATGGAAAGACAGCAGTTCAAAGACAGCCCTTAGAGGAAAGTCTGTGATTTTTTTTTTTGTCGGTTGTGGACCCTGGGCACTGTCCCTCAGCTCTTCAGCTTAGTTAGTGCTCTACCACTTAACCACAGCGCCACTTCTGGCTTTTTCTGCTTATGTGGTGTTGAGGAATCAAACCCAGGACCTCATGCATGCAAAGCAAGTGCTCTACCACTGAGCCACCTTCCCAGCCCCCATGATACTCTTATCTCCAATAAACTACCCAAAAAAAGCCATAAGTAGAGCTATGGCTCAAGTGGAAGTACCCTAGCTTTGAGCAAAAGATCAAGGACAGTGCTCAGGCTCTGAGTTCAAGTGCACATACACACACACACACACACACA
>NW_012267858.1:8632-10203 GCF_000151885.1 Dipodomys ordii | reverse complement strand
AAAAAAAAAAAAAAAAATCAAGGGTCAATAGCTCACACCTGTAAGCCTAGCTACTCAGGAGACTGAGATCTGAGGGATCACAGTTCAAACACAATCAGTAAAGTTGTGACCCAAATGGTAGAATGCCGGCCTTGAGTAAAAAAGCTAAGGGACAGTACCCAGGCCCTTAGTTCAAACCCAAAGACACCAAAAACAAAAAACACTGGAAATATCATAAAACCAAATTTCACATTATACTACAGAGCCACGTAACAAAAACATCATGACTGTGACACCAAAAACCAATGGAATAGATTAGAAGATGCAGGAAGAGAATCACACACCTACAGTCAACAAACTGTTGACAAAGAGGAGTCAAAACCACAAACTGGCGAAAAGATGGCTTCTTCAACAAATGGTGCTAGGAAATTAGATATCCATTTGGAAGAGACAAAGAGACCCCATCGTCCACCCTGGAGACAAAAGTCATCTCCTAATGGGTCACAGAACTAAATGGGACATTGGAAAAATATAGAGATTGCTCTAGAAGTCATAGATATAGGCAATTACTTTGTTTAATCTTTTGTTTGTGTGTGCGTGGGGGGGTGTACTAGAATTTGAACTGAGGGGCTGGGAAGGTGGCTCAGTGGTAGAGCGCTTGCCTTGCATGCCTGAGGCCCTGAGTTTGATTCCTCAGCACCACATAAGCAAAAGGAAAAAAGCCGGAAGTGGCGCTGTGACTCAAGTGGTAGAGCGCTAGCCTTGAGCTGAAGAGCTGAGGGACAGTGCCCAGGCCCAGAGTTCAGGCCCACGACCGGACCAAAAAAAAAAAAGAATTTGAACTGAGAGCCTCATGCTCTTAACTTTTGCATTCCAGGTTGGCACTCTACCACTGTAGCAACACTTCTACATTTTGGTGGTTAATTGGTGATCGGCGTGTCATGGATTTTCCTGCCTAGGCTGGCGTGGAATCCTGATCTGTATATCTCAACCTCCTGAGTAGCTAGGCTTACAGGCATGAGCCACTGGTGCCTGGCAACAATTACTTTTTTTTTTTTTCGTCAGTCATGAGGCCTGAACTCTGGGCCTGGGCGCTGTCCCTCAGCTCTTCAGCTCAATCCTGCTTTACCACTTGAGATACAGCACTACTTCCAGCTTTTTCTGCTTAAGTGGTGCTGAGGAATTGAACCCAGGACCTCCTGCAAACAAGGCAAGCACTCTACCACTGAGCCACCTTCCCAGCCCAACAATTACTTCCTAAACAGGACTCCAATTGCCAGATCAAAGGACCTGACTAATGGGACTGCAATAAATTAAAAAGTTTCTTCACAACAAAAGAAATAATTTTGAAATCTATAGGCAATCCGTAGAATGAGAAAATCTTTTTTTTTTTTTTTTTGGTCCGGACATGGGGCCTGAACTCTGGGCCTGGGCGCTGTCCCTCAGCTCTTCGGCTCAAGGCTAGCGCTCTACTACTTGAGCCACAGCGCCACTTCCGGCTTTTTTTTTCTTTTTGCTTATGTGGTGCTGAGGAATCGAACCCAGGGCCTCAGGCATGCAAGGCAAGCGCTCTACCACTGAGCCACCTTCCC
>NW_012267858.1:4819-6384 GCF_000151885.1 Dipodomys ordii | reverse complement strand
GAGGGCAGCCTGAGCTATAGAGCAAGACCCTGGCTCAAAACTTCAGAGACTGAACATCATATGTCATTTGGGAATTGTAAATGAAAGGACAAAAAGAACAGGCCATTCTTATTAAAAACTAAAATTCTTGCTTTCTTACTACTCTTAGCAGACTCTTGAATGTGTCTGGTCACAAAATAAAGGATTTAAAAGCTAACAATACTAATATGGATAAAAATTACACGCATGAGTAAATTTTTTTTTTTGGTCAGTTGTGGGGCTTGAACTCTGGGCCTGGCGCTGTCCCTCAGCTCTTCAGCTCAAGGCGAGCGCTCTACCACTTGAGCCACAGCACCACTTCTGGTTTTATGGTGGTTTATTGGAGATAGGAGTCTCACGGTCTTTCCTGCCTGGGCTGGCTTTGAACCGCGATCCTCAGATCTCAGCCTCCTGAGTAGCTAGGATTACAGGCGTGAGCTGCCGGCGCCCGGCTTTACCACAAATCTTTAATGTTAATGTTGTTCACTGTTGTTGTTTGCTGTGTTTTTCCCTGTGCCAGTCTTGGGGCTTGAACTCAGGGCCTTGGCGCTATCCCTGAGCTCAAGGCTAGCAGGGCTACCACTTGAGCCACAGCTCCAGTTCTAGCTTTTCGTTGTTTCATCGAAGACTCTCCAAGACTTTCCTGCTTGGGCTGGCTTCAAAACAGGATCCTCGCCGGGCGCCGGTGGCTCACGCCTGTCATCCTAGCTACTCAGGAGGCTGAGATCTGAGGATCATGGTTCAAAGCCAACAAAGTCAGTGACACTCATAGCGCCAATGAACTACCAAAAAACCAGAAGTAGTGCTGATAAGAGCACTAGCCATGAGCACAAAAAGCTCAGGGAAAGCTGGGCGCTGGTGAGTCAGGCCTGTAATCCTAGCTACTCAGGAAGCTGAGATATGAGGACTGCAGTTCGAAGCCAGCCCGAGCAGGAAAAGTCCGGGAAACTCTTATCTCCAATAAACCACCAGAAAACTAGAAGTGGCACTGTAGCTCAAGCGGTAGAGCACTAGCCTTGAGCTGAAGAGCTGAGGGACAGTGCTCACGCCCAGAGTTCAAGACCCACGACTGACAAAAAAAAAAAATAGAAAAGAAAAAAAAAAAGCAGTCCTTGCAAGTAAAAGCTCGGTGGTTCAGCAGATCATTTATCTATCATGTGCAAGGCATGGAAAAAAATAAAATAAAAATAAGAGCCAGGGGCTGGTAGCTTACACATATAATCCTAGCTACCCAGCAGGCAAAAGACCTTAGGATAGTGATTCAAAGCCATGCTGGGCAGGAACGCAGTGGAGTGAGCCTCATCTCCAATTAAACAGCAAAAAGTCAGAAGTGGAGCTGTGGGTCAGGTGGTAAGACTGCTACCCTTGAGCAAAAAATAAAATAAACAAAGGTCAGGGTCAGTGTCCAGGCTCCGAGATCAAGCTGCAGGACTGGCACTGAGGATGATGATGAGGATGAGGATGTGAGCAGGGGTGGAGAACACGGCTCAAGCAGTGCAGCAACGGCCCCAGAGGCCCTGAGTTCAAATCCCAGTACCGCCCCCCCC
>NW_012267858.1:0-1609 GCF_000151885.1 Dipodomys ordii | reverse complement strand
TGAACTCTGGGCCTGGGCGCTGTCCCTCAGCTCTTCAGCTCAAGGCTAGCGCTCTACCACTTGAGCCACAGCGCCACTTCTGGCTTTTTTTTTTCTTGCTGCTTATGTGGTGCTGAGGAATTGAACCCAGGGCCTCAGGCATGCAAGGCAAGCGCTCTACCACTGAGTCACCTTCCCAGCCCCAGTCTGTGAATTCTTATCTCCAATCAATCAACAGAAAACCAGAAGTGGTACTATTGCTCAAAGTGGCAGAGTGCTATCTATGAGCAGAAGAAGCTTGTGGACTGAGCCCAGGCTCTAAGTTAAGTTTGCTCTAAGTTAAGCAAAAAACAGGGCTGGGAAGGTGGCTCAGTGGTACAGCGCTTGCCTTGCATGCCTGAGGCCCTGGGTTCAATTCCTCAGCACCACATAAGCAAAAAGAAAAAAAGCCGGAAGTGGTGCTGTGGCTCACGTGGTAGAACGCTAGCCTTGAGCTGAAGAGCTGAGCTGAAGAGCTGAGGGACAGCGCCCAGGCCCAGAGTTCAGGCCCCACCACCAGACCGCCCTCCCCCCGCCAAAAAAAAAAAAAACAGAAAAACAAAGGAGACTGAGAAAGACACAGAGACAGAGATAAGATTTATCAGTGAGAGTAACTGGCTCTAGTAAGCAGAAGAGCCTGTTTGTATCTGGAGAAGGAAAATCACCCCTCCCCCTCCTTCTCCAACAAATAGAACAGTGAGTGCAAAGGTCCTGAGGTCAGCAAGTGCCTCACAACAGGGATTGGAGATCATGATGCTGTTATCTAACATAATAGGCAGGGGGGCAGGCAGGAGGAATGAGCCAGATCCTGACCCCATCCCACGGTCTGGGCTGGATCACTCACCTGGCTTGCTGTTGTGGATTTGTTTCTGTGGGGGGTGGAGGGGGGATGTGGGGATCGAACCCAGGGCCACACACAGGACCCACAAGCGCCTTCTGCAGCCTCACCCCACATCTGCTTTGAATCACAAGCACCTGCTTTTGCATTTTTACCCCATGAGCCGGGATGATGGCAGGGGCAGAAAGAACCACCCGGCCAGAGCCTGTCCGGTGCTGTGGTGTTTTTTGGTTATATGTCAGGTGGAGATGACCCACTTCCCGGGCTATTGAAAGTGTATTCTTAGCCAGGCTCCGTGGCTCCCGCCTGGAATCCAAGCTATTTTGGGGGTGAAGGGAAGGAAATTCCAGGTGGAAGTCAGGATGGGCCTAACAACGCTGGAGAGACTCCGTCTCCACCGAGGGCTGGGCGCCATGGTGCACAGGTCACCACACCTACACCAGGAGAGGCGCCAGGCTCAGGCCCGGCCCGGGCGGAAAGCCAGGGCCTGGATGGGAAATCAGGGTGCACAAGGCCCTGGGTTCAAACTCCAGCTGGGTCAGGCCCAGTGGCTGGGGTTCTACTGCTTGAGCCACGGCTCCACTTGGGAGTTTTGCTGGTGAATTGGAGATGAGCCGCTGGGGGGGGGGGGGCTTCCCACTGGGCCTGGCTCTGAACTCAGATCTCAGCAGCCTCTCCTTTTTGTTGGGCGGCTGGGGCTTCCCTGACACCCCAGTTAAAGACCTGGGCAGGGACGGGGGAGGAAGGGGGGAG
>NW_012267857.1:11025-12072 GCF_000151885.1 Dipodomys ordii | reverse complement strand
CTGACATTGTCCTGCTCATCACTGATATCCGGCATCCAGTGAGTACTTGGTTTGAGAGTGGGCAAAGGGGAAGAGGGAGGAAAGTTCTTGTAGGGAAAGGTGAGTGGCAGGAGTCAGAACATGGAGAAGTACCTTTTCCTACTCATTCATTTTTGTTTTTTCTTTCAGTACTAGGATTTGTACTCAGCTTGGTGCTTGCTAGGCAAGTGCTTTACCACATAAGCCACATCCTAAGCCTTTTTTGCTTTAGTTTCAGATAAGGTTTTATATTTTTTGTCTTGGGTCAGCCTTAGACTGAGATCCTTCTACATATACCTCCCTCATTATTAGCCCCAGCTTGTTTTTTGAGATATGGTCTCACTGTTTTTGCCCAGGCTGGCTTCAGTCCGTGATCTTCTTATCTCTGCTTCCTGCAAAACTGGGGCCTCCTTTGTTTTTCCAGCTCCCTCTAATGTCTACAATCAGAAATTTAGTCCCACCCAACACCAGGTGTGTTGTGCCAGTACCAGGGCTTAAATTAATGCTTTCAGTTACCTTTTTCCACTCAAGGCTGGCATTCTACCACTTAAGCCACAACTCCACTTCCAAAGTGCTCATTTTGTTTTTGTTTTTGTCCTAGTACTGGAGCTTGAAATTGGCCTGGGTGCTATCCCTTAACTTTTTTGCTCAAGGCTGCCTGATACTCTGTTAGTTGAGTCACAGCTCTACTTACAGCTTTTTGGTAGTTAATTGGAGATAAGAATCTTAGTCTTCCCATGTAATTGTAACTCCTCTGTATGGTATTTTCACAATAAAAAAAATAAAAATAAAAAAAGAATCTTAGTCTTTTGAACTGCATTCCTCAGATCTTAGCTTCCTGAGTGTCTAGGATTATAGGCATGAACCACTAGTGCCTGGCTGGAAACTCAGTTTTGTTTTGTTTTTTTTTTGAGTCCAGTCGTGTGGCCTGAAATCTGGGCCTGGGTGCTGTCCCTCAGCTCTTCAGCTCAAGGCTAGCGCTCTACCACTTGAGCCACAGTGCCACTTCCAGCTTTTTTCTTTTTGCTT
>NW_012267857.1:4550-6075 GCF_000151885.1 Dipodomys ordii | reverse complement strand
TTGTTGAAAACCTCCCTGCCTGGTGGGCAGTTGCTTCTCTTCCCGGCCATTTCACTCTGGCTTTCCATCTTCCCATTTCTGACATACACCGTCTTTCCCAGGGGCCTCTGCTGTCCCTCTCAGGGGCCTCTGTGCTAACTTGGTGTTGTGAAAGGAAGAGTGTTTGCTATGGTACAGGCAGCCCTGAGTTGGGATTTCTCTCAATGCTCATTCATTTATTCATTGAGTAAATACCTTATTAAGCACCTACAGGTGCCAGATGCCATTCTAGGGATGGAAAATGCCTCTGTGAAGATGGCAAAAAGGTCCCTACACTTATGGAGCGTGTTTCCTTGGGAGTAAGTAGATGTGTGAAGGGAAGTCAGACTAGGAGCAATGAAGTAAAGCCCTGAAGAAGGAAAGAGTACTTAGAGGGGAGGGGTCCCCAGGGTAGATACCTGGTAAGGAGGTGAAGTTCTGGGAAAAGGGTCTTGAGAGCCAGAAGGCCAGTGAGTGACAGGGTCTTGAGGTGGGAGTAAGTTTGGTGATTCTGGTTAGCAAGACTTGAGGGATGTGGAGGATGGAGGATGGGAAACAGGAAAATGAGGGAAGATGGTCACAAGGGGCCACATCATTTTGGGTCTCATGGTTGTGGACTTTAGTCTCAGTATCATGAGAAGCCCATGGTAGATTTAGAACAAGGAGTGATAGTATTTGATTTCCTTTTTCAGAAGTTCATTTTGCCTACTAAATGGAGTATGAATGTTAGAAGATGAGCAAGAAAGGAAAGCTGAGAGAGCAGTCATTAGTCTAGAGCAGAAATGAGAGCTGCTCATAGCAGGTGGTAATGGGTAGACAAGGTCAAAAACATACTTTGAAGGTGGAGAGAAAAAGATTGTTGATGGCTTATATTTCATACATAAGAGAAAGCAACGAATAAAGAACTTCCAGCCTGGCACTGCTGGCTCAAATCTGTAATCCTGACTACTCAGGAGACTAAAGATTGAGGATTTTGATTGTGTTGTTTTTTTTGGGGGGGTCCGGTTGTGGGGCCTGACTCTGGGCCTGGGCGCTGTCCCTCAGCTCTTCAGCTCAAGGCTAGCGCTGTACCACTTGAGCCACAGTGCCACTTCCGGCCTTTTTCTTTTTTCTTATGTGGTACTGAGGAATCGAACCCAGGGCCTCTGGCATTCAAAGCAAGTGCTCTACCACTGAGCCACGTTCCCAGCCCCCAAGATCGAGGATTTTGGTTTGAAGCCCAGTGGGGTCAGGAAAGTCCATGAGACTTTTAGTTCCAGTTACTCATCACAAAAGCTGAAAATGGAACTCTGGCTCAAGTGGTAGAAAACTAGACTTGAGCAAAACAGTTCAGGGACAGTGCCTAGGTCCTGAGTTCAAGTCCTGAGTTCAAACAAAAAAAACCCCACAAAACTGAACTGGGAGGACTAGGGAAGGGAATAATCTTTGAGAGTGAAGTATAAGCAGTGAGGACCAAAGTGCTGGACTAGAGATCTGGGTAGGCCCCGGACTTGGCTAGAAAGATGGA
>NW_012267857.1:380-767 GCF_000151885.1 Dipodomys ordii | reverse complement strand
TTTAAATACTGCTAGCCTGTGAATGTGCTTGAAGGTTACTCAGAATGTGCTAGAAAAAAAGTTCTGGTTGGAAAAAGTTGAGTTGCATTGGGACTCTAGCCTCACAGATGAAGGCCAGCTGAGCTTCCCTTGAGAGTTCATGATGTTCAGAGGTGCCCAGGGATTTCTCTGTTGCAGGCGTGGTCATTAGGTTCATGTCTTCAAGGGAAGAAAGGAAAAGCAGGATTGTTGGTTCTCCTGCTTCCTCCTCAGCTGCTTCTCACTTGTCTATTATCTTCTGCTGTTGTTTTGTCAGGGGAGGACATGGGAGGGGCTGAGGCTGAGGATGGAGAGAGCAGGGGCTGGATGGGCATGGGGAGCTAGAGACAGGACAAGAGGTAGTCCCAT
>NW_012267857.1:0-330 GCF_000151885.1 Dipodomys ordii | reverse complement strand
TCAGCTCAAGGCGAGCACTCTACTGCTTAAGCCACAGCACCACTTCCAGTTTTCAAGTGGTTTAATGGAGATAAGAATCTCCAGGACTTTCCTGTCCAGGCTGGCTTTGAACCGAGATCTTCAGATCTCAGCCTCCTGAGTAGCTAGGATTACAGGTGTGAGCCACCAGCACCCGGCTCAAATGAAGTTTCTGTAGGAAATTTTCAAATTCAACGAATATTCATTGAGAGTCTTACTATGTTCCTAGAAGGTGATAAACACTGAATGTGTAAAGATGCACAAGCAGGGCTTGGCCAAAGCTTATAGTCAAGACCCCATAGGGCACCCAAG
>NW_012267856.1:21991-22677 GCF_000151885.1 Dipodomys ordii | reverse complement strand
ATCGAATGTGAATGCTAGCTTTGCTGGGTATATCAGTCTGGGTTGGTATTTATTGGCTCTCAGGGCTCATATGGTGCTTTCCCAGGCCTTTCTTGCGTTCATTGTTTGTGTGGAGAGATCTGCAGTGATTCTAATTTTTTTTCCCATTGTAGTATAACTCCTTCTTCATTTTTGCTGCATGCAGGATTGTTTCCTTATTATTCAGATCTATAATTTTTACTATAATGTGTCTAGAAGTGTTTCTCCTGGGATCTTGCTTGTTGGGTGTTCTATATGCTTCTGTTATGTAGGTAAGATGTTCTTTTTTGAGGTGGGGAAATTTTTCACCGATTATCTTGTTGAATAGGTGTTGCATTCCCTTGCTTTGATATTCCTCACCTTTGTCCACTCCAATTATACGAAGGTTAATTTTCTTGGCATTATCTGCTTGCTCTTGAATTTCCCTTTGGCTTAATTTGAGTGATTTTTCCATATCTGTCACTTTTTGGTCCAGTTGGTGTATTGTGTCTTCTGTATGTGACACTCTACCTTCCATTTTGTTCACTCTGTTGAATGTGGCTTCTATTGTGGTTTGCATGGAGGAAATGGACCCCTTTATGGATTCGATGTTGGTTCTCAAAGTACTGATCTCATCTCTTAATGAGGTGAGATCAGTATGTATTACCTCTAATTTGGCGTTTATCTCA
>NW_012267856.1:16188-17239 GCF_000151885.1 Dipodomys ordii | reverse complement strand
CTGAGGAACCTCCATACTGCTTTCCAAAGTGGTTGAACAACAATGCACTAGGGTTCCTTCTGTCCACATCCCCTCCAGTATCTGTTGTTATTAGAGTTCTTGATTATAGCCATTCTAACTGGTGGTATCTCAATGTTGTTTTGATTTGCATTTCTTCTATGGCTAGGGAGGTTGAGCATTTCTTCATGTGTCTATTGGCCATCTTTCTTCCCTCTTCAGAGAAGTTTCTCTTTAAGTTTTTAGCCCACTTATTTATTGGGCAGTTGTTTCTGAAATCTTTGTTCCTTAGTAATGTTATGTTTTCCCAAGTGGTCAGATAATGATCTATTTATTGGATATTCTGTAACTAAGAATCATCATATTTACAATAAGTGGATTACTTATTGTGTTATTTATGTTAACATAACTGTTTTTAATCTATTATCTTACCCTTGTTTAGATACATAGTTTTGAACATTTATGCTATATAAGAATTATAACAATATTTGGTTAACAATATAATATAACTTGAAAATAGTTGCTGTTAAAACTGTGTTCTAAGTAAAAATTTTCCTGATTCAAAAAATGAAAAATAAGAACCTGAAAAATCAAGAACTAGAAATATCTCTGAAAATGTAAAATGTCTTGATCATTTGTGTTCTGAATTATCATTATTCAGATCGTAGACTTATTTATTATTTGTAATCTGGAGCAATATGTCTCCACTGAATTTTCTTTTTAAAAATGTATCAGGAAATAAAGGAAAACATATGGACCTGACAGTGCTTGAGGAGAAAAATTATAATGTTCCGGTTGTTAGAGAAAAGACTACAGAAAGAACTACTCATCAAAGAACTGCTCATCAAAAGATACCATTTGGAGAGCCGTGGAATAGAAGACATTTGTCCACTTACAGTCAACAGAGGGCATGCACTCAGCCTTGATCCTTCCTAGCTCTCTAAGGAAAGACAGGAAGCCATACCTGGGTTAAAGTCCTGAGACTCCAAGGAAGGCATCAGAGGACAGCTGCTGCTTTGCTGACCATGTTTCATTTGTTGATGTAGAGGGGGTG
>NW_012267856.1:9351-11663 GCF_000151885.1 Dipodomys ordii | reverse complement strand
CAAAATTTTGGCCAATCGACTTCAACATTTCATCCAAAAAATCATACACCATGAACAAGAGTTTTATATTAAATAATATACTTATCTCCTTTTCAAGTAAACAGCTTTATTGAAGTATAATTCATGTATTATAAATTAACCTTTTTGTATGTGGGCTCGCCTGTCCTGAGTCTTAAACTCAAGGCCTGGGTGCTGGGCTCTACCACTTAAGCCACCGTTCCACTTCTGCCTTTTTTGTGATTAATTGAAGATAAAGAGTCTCACAGACTTTCCTGGCTAGGCTGGCTTCAAACCACCATCCTCAGCTTCTGGAGCAGCTAGGATTGTGGGCAGGAGCCACCATCACCTAGCTTAAATCAACTGTTTAAAGTACAGAATTCATTGGCTATTAGCCTCTTCAGATCTCTAAAAGCATTACCCCAACCTAATTTAGAATGTTTTCGTTATCTCACAAAGAAGCCTCATACCCATTTTAGTCATTCTCTATTGCATCTACCCCAGCCCCAGGTAACCTCTAATCTTATTTTCTATGGATTTGTCTGGTCTGCTCATTTCACCTACATATACTCATCCAAGATGTGGTTTTATTCTGCTGAGAAGTAGACAGAAAATCAAATAGGTGAAGGCTGAACCCCAGCTTTACTGCTAGAGTGAGGACAGCTTTTGGCCACACCTTTCTCTCCAGCTTGTTAGGGAATTGCTGCCTCCTTTCCTCTCAGTGCTGGTAGCAAGAACAAAATGAAGAGATGAAGACCAACTTTCCTTGGGGAACATTCTTTTCAGAGCCACTGGAGCTTCAAGAAAATAGAAATATCCAGGCATCCATACTCAGAAAAAAAAGAAGAGAGACATTTTGTTAACATCAGATTAGTAGCAGTACAAAAACACTAAGCCAGAGTTAGCTTGAGGACAAAATCCCCTAGAATCTGGGACTTTGAAAGTAAGTGTGGGGGCTGCTGAAAGGTAGGTAAACTGAACTTGAGACTCCTCCATGAAACTGGGGTCCTTGGAGGAGGCTAGAAGACTCCCACTCAAAAAAGTAAAGGGATAGAATACATTCCTGTTAAGGACTTCTCTTCTACAAGAGAAAGTATAAAGCCAATGAAAAGACCAGCACCATACAGGAAGGGCAGATTTTCTGCACACAGCAGTGAAGTAACTTAGCTCCAGAACATGTAAGAAGTCCTACAGGCTGATAAGGAAAACAGTTACTGGAGAATAGCAGTCACTGGCATTTCACAGCATCAAAAATTCAAATGTCCGAGTTTGACAGACACAGGGAAAGATAATCCTACTAATAGAGAAATACACATTAAAATCACTTTTTTTGGGGGGGGTCCGGTCGTGGGCCTCAACTCTGGGCCTGGGCACTATCCCTCAGCTCTTCAGCTCAAGGCTAGAGCTCAACCACTTGAGCCACAGTGCCACTTCCGGCTTTTTTCTTTTTGTTATGTGGTGCTGAGGAATCAAACCCAGGGCCTCAGGCATGCAAGGCAAGCGCTCTACCACTGAGCCACCTTCCCAGCCCTTAAAATCAGTTTTTACACAACTTAAAATATGCCAGTGCCAAGTGCTAGTGAGGATGTGGAGTTTGAGGAATCTTTGTATTTGTCTGGTGGAGCTGAACATTTGAGTTAGAGACTACCATTGTAAAGCTGAATTTGGGTATGACCTTGTTCATGCATGACCCAGAAATTCGGCTTCCAAGTATAAGCCCTAGAGAAATTCATCTTGTAGAAAAGATAGTCGGCTCATTGCAATGTCACTCTTTTTTTTTCTTTCTTAAGGCTAGTGCTTTACCATTTGACCCACAGCTCCACCTCTAGCCTTTTGGTGGTTAATTAGAGAGAAGAGTCTCACAGACTTTCAGGAAGCTGAGATATGAGGACTGAGGTTCAAAGCCAGCCTAGGAAAACAAGTCTGACATTTTTCCATTAACAAGTAAAAAGCTGAAAGTGGAGGTATGGCTCAAGTATTAGAGCCCAAGCCTTGAATAAGCCAATGATGTTGCTTGAGGCCCTTATGGTCAAGTCCCAGTACTGGCATCAAAAACACAGACAAACAAGTAAGACTGGATTCTCTCATCCACTCAACGGTATACAGCAAATAATGTGTGCAACTTTTGGTGGGCTGGGTGTCATTATAATTAGGCTAGAAGAGACAAAGTGTCCCTACTTATCGTCCATAGAGAGGAGAGATGGACCTGTGGGGCAGAGATATTGAGGATTCAGATTTACTCTCCAGGTCCTCATGTTTCAGCTTCTTGAGCAGCCAGGATTACAGGCAGGAGCCATCAGCCCTCCACTGAGTGA
>NW_012267856.1:5421-7111 GCF_000151885.1 Dipodomys ordii | reverse complement strand
TTTTATTGTGAGAATACTGGAGCTCTACTATTCTTTATATATTACTTCCTTGCTTCAAAAAGAATTCTATTCTTTGACTCCATTTATACAAAGTTGTCATGAAGAGTAACCAGCATTCTGCCTAGAAAAAGCATACTGCTCCTAACCTGTTCTTCTCTTACTCTGTTCAATGGAAAGAAGGAAGTTATCACAGATCTTTCAGTGAAAAAATTTAGATACAATGTCAAAGACTCGAGGAACTCCTGAGGGCGATCACACATCTGCATCTCTTTTTCTTTTTTTCTCTTTCTTGTGTCAGTATTGGATTTTGAGCAGTGGCTGGACTGCTTCTAGCAAGTTTCTTAGTTTTGAGACAAAACCTCTTTTCTTTAGTGCTTAGATATATTTTGGATAGAGTTTCCTGTGTTGACCAGGTCTGGCATATCTCCTAGTAGCTGGGATCTCATGTCTGTGCCACATTGCTTTACTTCTTTTAACATTTTACTGTATGTTTGTGCAGGGCTGGGGTATTTCTTTCATTCTGCTTTTATAAATATGGATATATGTATATATATAATGATATATATATGATATGGTATGTGATATGTGATGTATATATTATATATATGCTACATATATGTGATATATATCATACTTACATATTTAGAATGTTCTTGGATTTTAACATATTTAGAATGTTCTTGGATTTTAAACTATCATCTTTTTATTGTTTCATGTTTCAGTTGATCCCACACTGGGAAGTATTGCCACTTTACAATCCTACTTGACCCATCTCAATGTTTCTAGAACACTGGGGCTCTCTGGGCTGGGTAGGGCATAAACCAAGGCCATGGAATAACTTCAGCAGAGCCACCAGGAAAATCCTTCACTCTGGCATTAGTGCTTAAAGTGCCTTTTTACTCATTGCATGCTTCACACAGCCTGGGTAGGTAAGCACCAACAGATATGGAACACTGACCAAGTCCAGGTCTTCGGCCCAGCCACCCAACCAAGCCCTGGCAGATCTTGTAAAGCAGAGGATCCATGAACAGCAGACCATTGTCCATTGCTTATTCGGATTGCTCTATGGAGTTCCAGTAGAAAGCCAATCCAGACCTGTCAGCCTGAGCCTCCCCAGTGCTCTTTGTGGTATGGCTATTTCCATGGCTTTCTGCCAATCCACAAACAAACAAAAGATTTGTTTAAGTGTGCAAACCAGAAAAAAAATGCGGCAACTTGTAACTGTCAGAAATTTGGATGAGTCTTGACATGGAGAGAAACCTCAACTTCTTATTTCTAAAAGAAGGTTTTTAAAAATGAGAGATTGCTTCCCTTAACACTAGTATTGAAAAAGACTTTACTAAGCCAGCTATTCTACCGCCTGGTTGCTTAAGCTTGCCTCGTTGTCTGACTGGATTACTGCTGCTCGAATTTTAAATGTTGAGCCACAGCACAATTCTGTTACTGGGATTAAAGGGAGTAATACTGTGGAAGGGTCTTGAGAGCATTCTCCTTTAGAGGAGTCAGATTCAGGGCGGGGAAGGAAAAGCCTTTATGTGGTTGCTCTACTGGCTGTTGGAACCCTTTTTCTGGATATTGGTGGTGGGGAGACCAAGGGACAGAGAGATGTAGGCTGCCTGATGTATTTTCAGGCTGCTGGCTCGTGCCCATCTTCCATCCCACAGGGCTCTGAGCTCCTGTCTGTGTCACT
>NW_012267856.1:0-746 GCF_000151885.1 Dipodomys ordii | reverse complement strand
ATGAAATGAGGATAAAACATCCCCACCATCTCTCATGTGACCCTGGTGACATAAAGGACAAAGCTGTGCTTTACAACAACCACTTGGAGAAGGAGAAATGAGTAAAGGCCCCTCGCCCCTAGCCATGCCTTTGTTAAGAATTTCGCTCATGAGTCAAAGTTTGTTCATATACATCTAGAAAACTTGGTGAACATTTTGTCATTAAATAGTTTACTCTATCCCAAACCAAATTGTGTGTGAATCGTGAATCACAAGTGTGTAGAACTGGTGTTTTCTTGGTGCTGTCTTACTAGATTGGAGGTATTAAGCTCAGTTCAGACTTGAAGAGAAGATTAACATTGGATATAACAAATACTATCAGTTCACACACACACACACACACACACACAAACACACACACACACACACACACACACACACGATGACACAAGGACAATCCCTTCAACCATGGTCTTGAGTAGATTTCACGAACTCAGGAAAAATACTCCTAAAAAGTGGAGAACTTGTAGGATCAGGAATGTGTTTCTAGATATGGTAGTAGGTTCTGAAGAACAATGAACTTCGTTTTAGAAGCTCAGTTCTTAGAAAAACTTTTTAAAATGCGAGTCTATAAAATTAATGGTTTTCAGACTAATTAATACTTATTGGGCCTTGCCATTTCTGTCCTAGATGTAAATGTGCCAGTGTTAGCTTGAGGCCAGCAAAAGCCTTCCTCGATGGATCACATCTTCCTTCAGTATTACCAT
>NW_012267855.1:17479-17928 GCF_000151885.1 Dipodomys ordii | reverse complement strand
TTCCCCTGCCTAAATTGTAAAGTAAATTTTTCAACATAGTGTCTTGTGCATCTGAACCTGTATCCTTATTTAAGAATTTTGTATTTCCCTTTCCTCTCCCCAAATTAGAGAAACGTATACACAGGATGTAGGCACACCAGCTTCAAACACAGTGAAAACAGGGGTTAGAGTGTAGGGGAGGAACATATAAAGGAACAAAAAAAATCACATCAGACATTATAAGTTTCTTAGAAACAATAGCAAGAAACAAAAAAAAACATTTGTCTGGTTCATTTCCTGTAATATCATCTTATCTGATATGCACATACCTTCTGATCTATTCTGGTTATCCCAGACATATATTAGCTGTTGAAAATAAGGGAAACCATGGGACCTATGTTTCTTTGGACTTGGCTTACTTCACTTAATAAATATTTTTTCCAAGTCTTTCTAATTCTTAACAAATTGGG
>NW_012267855.1:16034-16354 GCF_000151885.1 Dipodomys ordii | reverse complement strand
ACTTTGAGAAGGTTACTGGGATGGCCAAACCATTTTTTATAGTTGCATGTGAATTTACAAAAAGCAAAATTAAGAACAAAATATTGATTAAAAATTATCAAGTACAGTCAGAATCAGGAGGGATGATAAATGTCCACACTTAAAATCTTAGCCCTAGGGTGAAGCAGTGATATTACAGAGTTGAGGTCACAAAAGTGAGAGACTGTGTTTTGTTTTGTTTTTTACTTTGATTGTGTTGGCCATGGGGTTGAACTCTGGGGCCTGGTTGCTGTACCTCAGCTCAAGGCTAGTGCTACCACTTGAGCCACAGAACCACTTCC
>NW_012267855.1:9577-10813 GCF_000151885.1 Dipodomys ordii | reverse complement strand
TATATATATATATATATATATATATATATATATATATATATATATATAAAAGATACAAGGAAAATTTTGTACTTATAGGAAGTTGTATTTGTCACTCAATATCAGTAAGGTATTGGTTTTAGGACCACAGGCATATTAAAATATCGGATACTCAACTACTCTACTTGAACAGAGTATATTATTTACATTAGAATCTGCCCACAACCTAGTGCAGTGTAATTGCTATGAAAATTTGTACTACCTTCTATGCTTGTAATAAAAAATAAAAGTATATGCACTGTCAACAGATACAAATTTTTTCAGATAAATTTGTCTGCATTTTGTGGTTGGAATTGGAAGCACAATTTTCATCACCAAGACTGGTCTGCAAAATGTAACAAAAAGCTGACACAGCATCATTGAATAGTACTGAACTCCAAGGAGAAGTACTTGAGACATTATCAGAAAGTGTAAGCATGCAAGTACTTTTTAGAAATAGAGCTGCTAGATTTCTCAAGGAGAGCTTTCATAACACTTTGTGAAACACAACCCAGAACCTCACTGAAGAGTAAAAGTTTTCCCTCACCTTTCTGTCATGTCTATATACACAATGGAATTCTATGCCTCCATCAGAAAGAATGACATTTCCCCATTTGTTAGGAAATGGAAAGGCTTGGAAAAAATTATATTAAGTGAAGTAAGCCAAGCCCAAAGTAACATAGTCCCATTATTTCCCTTACTTGCAATATCTAGTATACATATGAGTCAAGCAGGGAAGGTCAGATAATGTGATGTTAGGAAAAAACACCCTTAGATAAGTATTTAATTTTTTTTCTTTCATTTCTAAGATTATTTCTTTGTAGCTTTGTATGTCCCTCCCCCACAGTATAACCCCTTGTTTCACTATATTTGATGTCAGTATAATTTGTGGAGGAGAAGGGAAAAACAAGTTGTGGACGGGGATCCAGGAAGATGGCAGAGGAGAAGCTGGAGGCATAACAAGCTCTCGCTTAGAAAGCAGTTTTAGAGTTCCAGTGAACAGTCTTAAGCCATAGAATCACACCAAGTGTGCTATCACAGGACAGAGTTAGGCCAGAGAGGGAAAATCCAGGCTAGGAGACACACCTGAGTTCTTGCCAACAACTGCTGTTGCAGTGGCAGCAGCGGCAGCAGCGGCCGTACTGCCATACCTGAAACAGAGAGGGTCCAGGACGAAAGAACCAGACCCAGCGGGTGAGCGGATTCTACTCAACACCA
>NW_012267855.1:5505-7188 GCF_000151885.1 Dipodomys ordii | reverse complement strand
TTATTTCTTTGTAGCTTTGTATGTCCCTCCCCCACAGTATAACCCCTTGTTTCACTATATTTGATGTCAGTATAATTTGTGGAGGAGAAGGGAAAAACAAGTTGTGGACGGGGATCCAGGAAGATGGCAGAGGAGAAGCTGGAGGCATAACAAGCTCTCGCATAGAAAGCAGTTTTAGAGTTCCAGTGAACAGTCCTAAGCCAGAGAATCACACCAAGTGTGCTATCACAAGACAGAGTTAGGCCAGAGAGGGAAAATCCAGGCTAGGAGACACACCTGAGTTCTTGCCAACAACTGCTGCTGCAGTGGCAGCAGCGGCAGCAGCGGCCGTACTGCCATACCTGAAACAGAGAGGGTCCAGGACGAAAGAACCAGACCCAGCGGGTGAGCGGATTCTACTCAACACCAACAAGAACCGACAAAGAGCAGACATCTTCATCCTGCAGTTCCCAGACCAGAGACGACCCAGGAACCAAGACTCAGCTTGAGTAGAAGCCTGACTTCCTTACTCCTTCTCAGGGGCAGAGGAGGGAAGGCCACCCCTCCCCCCCCCGCCAGTCCGGAGATCTCCATCTTGGATACCGACAGAGCTCAGTGGAGCTGCTAACTCCAACTCAGGCCTTAGAATAAAACTAGGGTCATTTAACAGGTCACAATAACTTAACGGCGGCGTGACCTGCCAGACTCAGCTCTACCCAGGGAAAAGTCACCCAGTTCGGGCGCCAGCCCTAGGAGTGGCTTTCTTCATTGGGTAATCAGGGCCAGAGGCTGCCCCTCCCTTTAGCAGCCTCCACAATCAACTGAAATTCGCTAAACAGAAACCCTGAGAGTGACTCCAGGCCGGGCTATGTGGGTTTCTCACAAACTAGCATTTGGGAAAGGCTACTGTTTGCTGAAAGGTCTCAACTCTATCCGGAACATAGCCTCATCACAGCATCTCCAAACTTGAGAAAAAAGCCATCTCCCTCTTTTGTGATATTCAAAGCACACCCACCTCCCATTGAACTAACTTGGGAGGAGGATCGAAAAATTCTGGTTAAAGCAGAGCATGTTCCTGCATGTCCATACAAACTGACTTAAGAAACCAACCAAGCCACAGGACCACAAGCACACCAGAGACTCCAAGCAGAGGCTGATTACAGGCACAAGGGAGATACAGGATTTTTCCCAACCCTCCCGCAAAAAATAAAATAACTCTTTTTTTCCTCTTCTTTTTTTTATATACCTTTTACAAAAAAAAATTTTTCTTTTCTAAAACTTTTTTTAATTTTTAATTTTTACCTTTTTGGAAAAAAATTTGTTTTCTAGT
This sequence comes from Dipodomys ordii, assembly GCF_000151885.1. Lineage (NCBI taxonomy): Eukaryota > Metazoa > Chordata > Mammalia > Rodentia > Heteromyidae > Dipodomys > Dipodomys ordii. Next base: position 5,879 of record NW_012267855.1, on the reverse strand, counting down.
TACTTTTTTCCCCCTTATAATCTTTATTTTAGGGATACATGTGAGTGTGCATTTTTCTTTGTTTTTTTTCTTCTTTTTAAAAAATTTTCTTTTTGTTTTTGCTTAGCTCGACTGAACTTCTGATCTTTTTTTTTCTTTCTTCCTTATCCTTCTCACCTTTTCCTCTTTTTTGTTCTTCTTTATGGGACTTAATTGTTGTTCTGCACATCCTCAGATAAACCCATAGTTCACTATGAGACCCTATCCCTCATTGTGTACACACTTAATCCACAAATTTCTTACTCAATTCAAAACTTCTGAGACTTAAATTCCTTAATAGCAGTACTACCGCTTTATACCTATATAATATTTTAAGTATTTTTATTTTTAAGTTT
>NW_012267855.1:0-1831 GCF_000151885.1 Dipodomys ordii | reverse complement strand
TAAGATATGGAACCAACCCAGGTGCCCCTCAGTTGATGAATGGATCCAGAAAATGTGATATATATACACAATGCAATTCTATACCTCCATCAGAGAGAATGACATTGCCCCATTTGTTAGGAAATGGAAAGGCTTGGAAAAAATTCTATTTAGTGAAGTAAGCCAGGCCCAAAGAATCATAGGTCTCACGGTTTCCCTTATTTGCAATATCTAGTATATGTCTGAGTCAAGCAGAAAATGTCTGATCAGGTGATGTTAGAGAAATGAACCCTAAAATATGTATTCAAATGTTTTTTTTTCTTTCATGTGACTGTTTCTAATATATATGTAAGATTATGTCTTTGTTTCTTTGTATGTCCCTCCCCCACAGTACAACCCCTGCTTTCACTATATTTGATGTCTGTATAATTTGTGGAGGAGATGGGGAAAAACAAGTCATTTAAGGATACAGGTGGACCCGATGCAACTATGAGAAGTACAAGTCGTCATGTCAAAAACGAACTTTACAAATTTGGGGGTGAGGGTGGGTTTGGGTGGGGGGCGAGGTGAGGCTGGGAAAGGATGTGAAGGGTAAACAAAGGAGGAGGCTGCAATGCTTGATAAGAAATGAACTCATTATCTTGACCATGTAATTGTAACCCCTCTGTACAGTATGTTCACAAAAAATAAAAATTTAAATTAAAAAAAAATCAAGTCGTTTAAGGATACAGTTGGACCGGATGCAACTATGAGAAGTATAAGTTGTCATGTCAAAAACAAACTTTACAACTTTGGTGTGGGGCGGGGGGGATTTGGTTGGGGGGTGGGGGGAGGCTGGGAAGGGATGTGAAGGGTAAACAAAGGAGGAGGCTGCAATGATTGATAAGAAATATACTCTTTGTCTTGCCCATGTAATTGTAAACCCTCTGTACAGTATGCTCACAAAAAATTAAAATTAAAATTAAAAAAAGAGAAAATGTTGATGGAGTGTTTATATGCAGAAAACCTGGGAACGCTAAATTTTTTCTAATTGGGATAGTCAGTATTCTATGATCCCGCAGAGAGAAAACTAGGTAAGCATCCATTTACAGCCTTCTGAATAATTCTGATTCTGCCCATATCAGTTATCTATCCATACCTGTGCCTAAGTGAGAGGATTTTAAATGACTTTAGTGCTTTAAAATTAAAATTTAAATTTGGAATGAAATTAGTTTCAATGCATTACCTTAAGATATTTAGAAACAACTAAAGGTCTATAAGATTTTTTTATTTGAAGTGAAGGGATATTGGAATTTGGTTCTCTATAGTTTAAGCAATTTGCAAAAAGAATTGGCAAAGTAAAATTTACATTTGGAGCAGACTTGACACTTATTATATTTTGTATATTGAAAAGAGCATAAGCCTCAACAATATGTCAATGCTTTCCTGTTATTTATCTCTAAAGGTTTATGCTTCTGGTCTCTTAATATTAAAACCAAATTTTTTAAATCTTTAGCTAGTTGTGCAAAGGGGTTTCACTCCATCATGTCAGTGTGGAATAGAGTGTATGTACATTTCATTGTACAACACATCTGGATCATTGTTAATCTTTCCACTTTTCTTCCTTTCCTTTCCCCAACCCCACCTATCCCTTCAAGTTTCCTACTTATATTCTCACATATGTACGTTGAGTGATCTGACTGTATTATTCCAACATTGCCCCCTCCATTCTTCTGTCCTACTCCCTTTAAGCCCAGCTCCTTATTTAAGACTTATTTCAACTTCATGGTATATTGTAAAATATCTCTTCCTTTGGCATTTGGCTTTGGGCTTGCCACATCCTCACTTCCATGTTTGACCTACACAAATGAGG
>NW_012267854.1:28043-28427 GCF_000151885.1 Dipodomys ordii | reverse complement strand
CAATAGCCTTGTGAAGGTAGACATATACTGTTTTAATGTACTTAGTGCTTCTCTCCTATTCTGCTCCTCACACAAAGTGCTGTAACTTCTTTGTAATTTTACTTGAAGTGGTTAGTATGATATTTAAATAATGTGTTGTCTCTATTAACTAAATAATTTTAACAGCTTTTGTGCTTTTTTTACATGGTGTCTATCATTGTCTTTGATATCTCTATTACCATATTTTTCTTTGTCACTGTCTTTGATTATCTCTGCATGACTGTGTAACTCAAAAACTGATAGGTATCTATTGTCTCTTCCATAGTATTAATCACCTTTCTTTCTAATTCCCTCTATTATTTGCTTCTTTTATGTTCCTAATTTTTCAGTGTCTTATTATTTTAT
>NW_012267854.1:17236-22343 GCF_000151885.1 Dipodomys ordii | reverse complement strand
CATATTTCTGTGTGTTCATGTATCACTTTGCATGTTTTCTGTTGCTGTGATGAAAGGTGTTCTATATCTGAAAATTATGTTGTTGCAGACTTGGTGTCTAGTTGTTTCTAGGTTTAATTTAGATTGATTGGTATTTGTGCATGATGTGTTTTCTCTGATCTGATTTGAAAGTAAGCTTGTCATGAATGTGATCTTTTATTGTCTAGATCTTCTATTGTGATAACCATTTAAAGGTTTGTGATATTTCACACATCCTCTGGGAGCCAGCTAATATATTCATGACTGGTGATATTTTGGTGAATCTATTAGTAAGGCTCTTTTATAAATCTCATTTATTATTGCTATTTCAAATAAGGTTTACATTTTCATTTATCTTTTCCTGTGTCAGTGCCAGTGTGGGTAATTTTCTGGGTTCTTAAATGTATGAGCTAGATTTATCCATATTAAGTTATCTCCAATTTTTGGTATTCACAACAAGGGTAATATGTTATTTTCTAGCTTACTGCTATCAGTAGTCCTATGGTGATGGGACTCTCATTGTGTGGTTAGTTGAGAGCCTCAGTAATTCATAGTTTATATTTAAGTTTCTCTTGAGGAGAAGTTAGATTAATCTCAGAGCTTTATTTTGAGGCTTTCCTTGTCCATGTTGGTAATCTATTGCTATTTTTCATTATAATTGCTCAGGCTACTTTGAAGCACCTCCAGGGATCACAAAAACCTCTTGAATTGCAAAGATCCAAAGAACTCAGATTTCAAGAGGATCATTCATTACCCTATTTACATCATCTATACTTCAGAGTACTTTAACTATTTGCCCCTTTTTCTGTCCTCATCAATTGGGCAGGCTATTTAAGAATATAGTATTATACTTCTCTTAGTACTTTATGTACTAACTGGTTCACATTACTAGGATATATTAAGTCTTATCCTCTGACACTCTGTATCATTTTGTTCTAATCTCAGTTTCTGTGAGGGTCTTTATATATCCCTGCAGAGTGAGCACCATTTTAGAGAATTTATGGTCTCAGATCTTCCCAGAGCCAACGTTTAAAAACCTAGTTAGTTCTCTTGCTCCTTGAATAATTTGTCAGTCCAATGTAATTCCACAGTCCATCTTACATAAGAGTAATCAATGTGATCTTAGATTTCCTTTTCTTCCTTCTGTAACTAACGTATTTCGTTTACAAACCCACTCCTCATCAAATGAGATCCTGCATGATATAGGCAATGTGCTTTCCCAACTCTCCAATCTTTACCCTTTATCTACATAAAGTTGAAGCCTCCTTTCCATCTAGCACAGAATTAAAATTCACTCTGAAATAATACAAGATTACAGGATACTTTGAGCAGGTTCTGATCAATAATTTTTTAGTCTCTGTCTTCCTGACATTTTAGGAAAGGGATGAGGTTTATATCACCAACAAATGACTTTGCTTTTCCATTTTTTTTGGCATTGGCAATTTTTAAATTAAATTACTTCTGAACTATACTCATCTATCCTGAGCAAACCATGTCAGAAACAGCATCTTGGTATACTGGCAGAAAGTAATGTGTTTACTTGCATAAAAAAACTTCATCTTTTGGTATTCATACTCAAGATGGAAATGGCTTAGTTTAAAATTTTTGCTTCATTAAGTGAAGTGAAACAAGACTAAGCATATATTGTTAAAGCTCCTGATCTTCAAATCCTAGAGTACCTAAAAATCCTGTTGTCTTACATGGGAAACAAGGAGCAGCCAGGGGAGATAATGCAACAGGGACAGACAACCAAATATGGTCACCATTGCAAGTATGGCTCAATACTAGCCAAAACACTGTTAGTTCCATATGTTTTAAGAATGTAGTTTTCCTCTGATTTCTCTCTCTCCTCCATTCTCTACATGAAAGAATTCAGGGTTGTCTTTAAATTTTTCAGAAAACATTCTTACTTTTACTGACCTTGGGATTGAAAGAAGATTTGAAAGAGCAAGGAATTCAATTCTAGAGGCTAGTATCTGCATGTAAAAAAATAAGGGTTATTCTGATCTAGATGACTAATCGACAAAAGGGTATGTTAAACTGTGATTCTGTTGTGTAAACATTTGAAGATTAAAAATTAGGTCAGTAAAATAAAATAACATTTCCACAAAAAACTAACCTCTTGGGAAACAGTGCTATTTTGAAATAGATTCTCCATTTGCCCCCTGAAATGGCATTTTAAAAATTATCTTAAGTATCTGTACAAAGGAGATACCATTCAATCCATCAGTTTATATGCAGAATCCATCAGAATTGGTATTTCTCTTAAATTCAACTCATAAGAAATAATGAAAGGAAGAGATTTCATTATTTCTGATGGGCATAGAAGTATACACACTGTTAGGCTATTTTTAGCTATTTTTGTTTGTTTGTTATTTTGCTGGTCCTGGGGCTTCAACTCTGGCTGTCCCTAATCTTATTTTGCTCAAGGTGTGTGCTCTGCCACTTGAGCACCAGTACCACTTCTGACTTGTTTGAGTACCCAGGCAGACTTTGAATTGTAATCCTCAGATCTCAGCCTCTGGAATAGCTAGGATTACAGGCATGAGCCACTGGCATCCAGCTATGCTATAAGAAATATCCTTCTCCTACCATCCACTAGGACTGGGCTTTATTTCTGAAATAATGCCATGCAGCCTCCCTGGAGAAATTAATAAACATTAATATCCTCTTTTCTGAGACCCAAATCTCACTCTTAGTAAATTGGCATTGAACTCAGAGGATTGAATTTCTGACTATCAAGGGTGTCAACTCTTTTAACATATAAGCCTTTAATTATATCTTTTAACATATAACTTTCTGCCCTTAGCCTCCAAAGTCTCCTTGTCATACACATTTCCAAAGTAGCCCAACATCTCACCATTCTCTCAACATCTCACCAATTCTATCACTATTCAAATAAACATTATAGAGGTCTGTCACAAACTCTAGCAGTATATGGATCTTCGTACAATATGGACACAGTGGGCTGTATGTGCTTGAACAGCTGGAACAAGGAAAATGTTGAGAAAGATGCTCATCTAATTCAATTCTCAATAGTGTCCACCTTCCATCTGAAACCTAATATGAAACCTAGTGGGATTCACGAAAACTGGGATGTGTTTCATCACAGCAATGAATTGAAACACTAATTGGGAAGTTATACCAGCAACGAGAGACCTATTGGAACCGGCATATACTTAGAAGGGAACACACCATATTGGTGAAAAAAAGTTTCAAATGCAGTCATGTGTGCTTGCCCATTCAAAAGTAATTAAAGCAAAGGGATTAAGAAAAATACTTCAAACAGGTGCTACCTGATGCAACTGTTTGTCTAGCTCTCAATGGAATTGCAACTTGCATCTGCCTTTCTGATACCTGTTAATTTTATAGCACCAGGAGAAGCCAAGAAGCTCCATTCCACGTATGGAGCTATATAACTTGCAATATTAAGCCTAGAGTGAGGAATAGAAGGAATTATTTCTTTTGTTTTAGTCCACAAAAATTTGTTGCTAGAGATAGCCAATGACTTAGCCTAATCCTTTATAAATCTGCAGGAACAGACTGACTCCCTAGCAGCTGAGATTTCACAAAAAAAGTTTTAATTATGCTCATTGTTGTTTTGGGGATGACAGAAGAAAACAAGTACAAACTCAATTTCTGCAATAATCCACAAGGCCTGTCAACTTAAACAGTAAGCTACTCTCAGAAGACACACCTGGATCAACTTGTCTTGACTATGACCTTTTCCTGGAACTCCTATCTAGTATAAAAATTCGGATATTTGGCCCCATCATTCTCAACCTGTTTTTTTTTTCTAGATTAGAATCCATCAAATTTCATATAAACTCTCATTTGTAATTTTACTGTAGTCCATGGGAACAACACACAAACTACATAAAATCTGCCTTAAAAGACCCTTCCTGGAGGATCCCATACTGCCTTAGCCCACACCCTGCCCTCTCAGCAGCGAAGTCTTCCATATGAGAAGGGAGAATGAGAAAAAAAAAAGGGAAAAAATGAAAAGAAGTAGCACCATAACATGGTTGCAGATAACATCTGTCCCTTCATGCTGTTGCTTGTTACCATAGTGCCTTGTGCTTCTGATTAAATGCTGCTTCATTCCATAAGGCTATGAGTTCCAGCTCAAACACTTTCCCCTATAGGGCACTGGGTAGCCATTCAACTAGTGAAAACAGCCTCTGTACAAGCCTTCAACCAATCTGTGTAAAGCCAGAAGCTGAGGGAGGAGCTCTCTATTATAAAAATTGTCCTGGGAAAGGACTCCTTTGGACTTTCTCTGATGCCTTTATTTGGAAGGAGAATCTACTTTCCTTTAATGGCTAAATTTACTGTATACCTTAATTCTTTTTTTGGGGGGGAGGGTCTGGTCATGGGGCCTGAATTCTGGGCCTGGGCGCTGTCCCTGAGCTCTTCAGCTCAAGGCTAGCACTCTACCACTTGAGCCACAGCACCAGTTACGATTTTTTTTTCTTATGTGGTGCTGACGAATCGAACCCAGATCCTTGAGCATGCAATGCAAGTGCTCTATCACTAAGCCACCTTCCCAGCACCACCTTAATTCTTTAGTGAATGGGTGGAGAATACTTTTTGCCTAGACAGCATCAGTTGCTAGAACCTCCCCAAAGTTAATGGTACCAGATAGGTACCTGCTCTGTGGGGAACATTTTATAGTACAACTGTGACACTTTGTTTAAAACCAACAAACTGAACAACAGCTACCAATGTGTGCTTATTGCCCTTGCCTCAATATGCTTTATTCCAATGCAATTACTTCCCTCCTATTACATAATAAAATTGTGTCCTTCCTCTCAGTCTAAACTTCTAATCTTCCCAACAGTCCCCATAGTCTCTTTTTTACCCTTACACTCATTTTTTTTTGCAGATTTCTATTAAAGGATGATGTTCCATTAATTTTGGGTTCTGCCAACATAAGAAACCATACTTAGCATGAAATATAAAATATTTTGAAACATTCAATTTACCAGGATTGGCTAAGGCAGAGAAGGATAAGTAGCTGACAGCAAGTTTAGTTTCCTCTGACCATCAGGAAGTACAGGACTACCGCAAGGAAAGTCAATTTAAATGA
>NW_012267854.1:6803-12798 GCF_000151885.1 Dipodomys ordii | reverse complement strand
AATTCACTATGGCATAGTTAAGATTTAACAAAGAAAGCAGAAGCCTGAAAAAGATATCTAAGCACTACAGGCTTGGGAATTTCAGCCTGGGAAGGAAGACTTGAGGGCTGTGTCATACCTGGGAAATCATTAGGGGCCCTCAAAATTCTGTGCCCCTGAGTAAAACAGCTCAAATAATCCAGCAAATGGAATCTGTTGATAAAGACTGAGGGTAGCGTCTAGTGGCCAAGCAGGCTAGGAACTAATTCCCGTTGAGCCAAAAAAATAGCGATACGGAGCATCATCCAACAAATTAACCTCTCTGGTTCTTCCCCCACTTAAAGGTCCTCTAAGGGGAGCAAAACCCAACATTACTGCATCCTGTTGGAATACATATATAGGTCAATTTTTACAAGAACAAGGATATCAAAGTTTCTGTGTATCAGTCTAGTAGCCTTTGACTTCGTATTGATTATACTGTTGGTCGATTGGTTTTTCTCAGCTGTAATTCATAAAATAGCCATTTATCTTTCAATTTCACCAATCACTCCATCTATTTAAACCTTGAATTCTGTACTACCCTCTTTCTTCTTTAAAATATTCTTTAGATGCCATTCAAAAAACAGTTTATGAATACACATCAATGTCACCCCTTTCAACATTCTCATCAGCCCTCCCCAACTCAACCTCTGTTCCTTTACTTTTCTTAATTTTGTGTCAAATTTTGTTAACATTTAACTAGGAAGTATATGTATACATGCATCTCAATCTGTGCCATCCCTTCAACATTTTTATTCCTCTTTAGCCCATCCCGTTCCCTTAATTATCTGATTCCTATGGTATAAATACAATGTATTCTTTTTGCATTCTCCCATCTTTCCCTCTTCATTATCTCTCTTCCTCAATGCCCCCCCTTCTTGAAAGTACCCATTTCCTGGTACATATTTTGTTTGGCTTTCTTCTTTAGTCTTTTTACTTTGAAAATAAAACTATCATATGAATCATATCCTAACAATTCCTCTCTTTGGAATTATATTTCATCCACTCTTAGCCACTTTTCCTCATCAATACCCACACCAAGATCTAGGGAAAATCATGTTACTCATATGTCTTTTACTGCTGGAGGTCTGAGGGACAGCACTCAAACCCTCAATTCAAGTTCAGTGACTGACCAAGGAGAAATCTCAAAGGTGCATTCATCCCAGCATGGAGAACACCCTGGCACCCTTGCGATGATGGAGAAAACAATGTCATCCAAGCCATTGCTTGGATGGCAGAGATAGTTCCAGATCCTGGAGTTACTTGTTAACCTTCAAAATTTGATCTGAGCTGGGAAGTCATGGCAAGGTAGTTTATAAGCATGCCTTTTTAATGCCCATTTCTTTCCACTTCATATATGGGCAGAAACTTACACCTGCAGGGCAGGAACTTGGTGGTAAAACATGGGGGATAATTTAAATCCCAAACCCTTTGTATCTGCTCAAAGTCCTAATTGGAAGTGACTTTTGGGCTGGCAACAGCCACATAAATTCATCTGCTAAGGAAAGAAATTGTGTGGACCTGAGATTATGTCCCTACTGAGGTCTGTCTAACGGCCTATACAAGTAACTTAGGCCTTGTAAGCTTAGGTAGAGATAAGCTTTCTTCAGCAAGCCAGAAAAATGCTTTTGCAAACCAGAATGAATGCTAAATAGGCTATGCTGCTGTAACCTAAGAAAAGCTCTGTGCATTTGTTAAAAGTTAAATGTTGTATATAAGCAATACCTAGAGTGCTAATCAGTTGCAGTTTGAAAACGTCTACTGAGTTTTGTCATTACAAAACTGTGGCAAGTAATTGTTAGTCAATTGTTAACAAGTTACAGGTAACCTCTATCTCCACTGATCTCCTTGTTGTTTTCATTAGAAATAAAAAGGGCTTCTGTGACAGAGACTCCTTTACTACAGTTCAACACCAGCCTAGGCACAAAAAAATCCATCTAAAACTCCATCTCCCAATTAACCAGCAAACAGTCAGGCTGGAGGCCTACCTCGAGACTCTCACCTCTAAGTAACCAGCAAAAATCTGTAAGTGGCATTGTGACTCTAAGTGGTAGAGCACTAGCCTTGAGCAGAAGTGCTCAGGGAAAATGCCTAGGCCTTGAGTTCATACCTTGTGAATGCCAAATAGGATGAGCTATCCCACCAACAAATGCTGAGACTCCTTAGGACAACGTCAATCTTGACAACAGAAAGGGAGAGGGGTAAGAGGAAATAACATTCTAAATGGAGTCACTTTACATTTGCCCTTTCAAATTTACTAGAGCCAGGAGATCAGATATTCAAAACATCAGAAAAGAATGGACTTTGCAAACTTTATCCCAACCAACTGAAAACTAAGCTGGAAACGAACATTTTCCTAGATAAACTTGATGTCCAAAACTGAGTCAAGATGAAATAAAACATTTTTACAAGTATGAAAATGACAAGGAACAAATCTCCCAACAAAGGCAAATCCAAGATAGATTCACAGCTGAATTCCGTATCTTTTAAGAACAAGAAACTCCATCTCCTCAAACAATTGAAACTAAATAAGACAAAACAAGCAAATGACTGATCTGCAGATGTAAGAAAGTTCAATGACAACGCTGAACTTTAGGGAAATACAAATTGAAAAGGCAATAATATACCACTGCAATCCTAACAGAGAAAAATAATATTTTCATATATTGGTGGTAGGAATGCAAAATAGTTAAGCCACCTTGTAAAACATGCTTTGAAAATATTACTCAAAGTCAACAATCACACACCTATTCTATTCAAAAGAAAATTGACAACTTATAATTATGCACACACACACATACACATATATAGTCATGTACACGTGAACATACACACACAGTTAATACAGATATTTCTAACAGCACTTTTTGTAGGCACCACAAGCAGGAAACTACTCAAAGGTTTTTCAGTAGACCACAAACAGACACAAATTTAAATACACATACATACAAAGCAATGCATTTCTATCAGCATTTTTTATAGTCAACACAAAATTACTGAAATAGTTATCATTAGATCAGTGGATAATGAAACTGGAGAAGACTTATACAATGAAATGCTATTCGGTAATAAAAATTTAAGTATGAATCTTAATGCATTATCATAGATGGGAAAAAATCTCAAAGGGAAAAAAAATCTCAAAAGATTTCATACTTCCTGATTCAAAAAATATATGACCCAAGGAGGGAAGATTTGTGTTAGTTTATCTACCTTTAGTGATATTAGTGATAGTGCTCAGGACCTCACACTTCCTAGGCAACTGCTCTGCCACATGAACAATGTGACCTGCCCTAGGAGAAATCCTTAATACAAAATGTACCAGGAAGGTACTTAGGGGTACAAACAAAATACAAAGGGTTACACCTTGTTTGAGATAACGGGAATGAGGTACTTCTGCATTTGTCTATACTTGTAAATTAAAAGTATAATGAAAGGAAGAGAAAGGAACCGATGCTCTATTTCTCAAACCCTATTCAATATCCGAATAGCAAGTTCAGAAACAGATTTAGATACAGTTCTGGGGTAGAAGTAAGAATAGGGAAGGAAGAAATTAGATGGGTAGGGCTGTTTATTTGGACTCTGTCCATGTATTTTGTAAATAAAAGATCTTTTCAGTCTATGTACTCTCTTAGTTCTTAAACTAAACAGAAGAACTTTTTGACAGTTGAATTTGTCTGCATGGGTCAATAGTAAATGTTTACTAAGTTGGCTGTTATAATACCAGAACCTACTTATATATCTTACAATGTAACTGGAAAGGCCAGACACTGAAAAATATATACTTAGTTTTTTTTTAAAGCTTCATACAATTATTAATGAACTCATTTGAAGGACAAAGAAAAAAGGACATAGAAAAATCACATTTTTAATTTAAAGGGCACAACAGTGCAGGCAGTGTTAAATGTTTATCTAGATATGCTGTCACAATGGAGCATAATAGATTTTTAAAAACTAATTAAGCATATTAAAACAAACTCCAAATTTTGAAAAAGAGGTTTTCTTTAGAAGCCCCCTATACAGTTCATTCTTTTTCTATTGTTTTTCCCTCATGGTTTCCCCCATTTGCAAAAATTAGTATATGTCTATGATAATTTTATCAGATAAGCAGAAAAGCTCAAAAGCTTTGTACATAGGACCATATAAGATGATGCCAAGTGAAATGACCCCCAAAATATGGACACATTGGTTCTTCTTTGTTGTTTTTGTTTTGAATGTACTATGAGAATGTTTTGTTTCCTTTGTATGTTCTTCTCCCTATGGTATATCTTCTGTTGTCACTGTATTTGATATTATTACCCTGCATCTTGTATGTACATTTGTTCAATTTGGACAGGAAAAGGGAAATAACAAAATGCTGAAACAAGGACACAGGATGACCCATTGCAACAATGATACCCACAAGACTATATAATGGAATGAACTTTACAACTTTGGGGGGAGTTGGGGGGGGATTAAGGGACGTTGGGGCGGGATAGTGGGAGAACAAAGGAGGGGGCAATAATTCTCAACAAGAAATGTGCACATTATCCTACTCATGTAACCGCAACTCCTCTGTACAGCATCTTTACAATAAAATAAAAACTTTTTTAAAAAACCTAATTAAATTCCTAATAAAATCAGCCTGGATCTTCTACAGTGTCTCATGTTGGAGTTGTACCTAATTTTCTTACCAGCTTTTAAGTGAATCCATTGGGTAATGAGACGACTTTGCTTTTGTTTCACGATCACTTCTCAGTAGATTCTGAAAGTCTTGTTAAGAAGACATGGTAAGGAGCTAGATCCAATGCACATACCATTAGAGGGAATAGTAAAACTCAGCACTACTTAAAGTTTGAAAATCTGTATTCTTCCATGGAGGTAGGGGACAAACCAACTTTGCCATACAATACTCATTGCATATTGATTCTAAATTGATGCAATCCAAAGACTTCTATTGATTTTTAATCTTATTGTGTTTTGTGAATTTGTGTAACTTGTCAAAATCCTTATAAATTAATGATAACTGATTTTAGATGAGATTTTAGATAATTATAATGTCTGAATATACAGTCACTTATGTTATGTGCTTGTCTCTGCTATGTTTTTATCATCTTAAATATTAGGTTTTGATGCAGTAAAATGGAATTTCTCTGGCTAAAAAATATTTCATTGTGACATTACAACACTGAATATTCTCTGGACTTACTCTTCTAAATAATTTAAAAGATACCTCTATAGTAGTCATTCTAGTTCTACTGAAAGGTCTCAAGATTGACATTCAACATCCAGCTAGTATAAAATTTAATTCAAAATCAAACTAAACATCAGAGTCCAATTTGGGCCTAATTCTTTATTTATTGATAAGATCATACAAAGTCCTCAGGGTTGTTACACTAGTAAGACTGCATTTGAACTTGTTTTGCATTACGCCAATTAGGCAGCAGAGCTCAATCAGGGAAAAAATTACCTCTTATGGAATTCAAATATATGTATATACATATATATGCAAATATACAATTACACATATATACAAATATATAATATACATATATACACACATGTATGTGTCAAAAGCCCTTCAAGTTTATGAGACATAAAGACAATAAACCTATAACTAAATTTCCACTACGAAATCATATTGAAGATTCTTTCAATTATTCCATTGAGTTTTAATACAGGAATATCTGTCAAAAATAGTAATAGTCACACAATGGCTAATACTCATAGATTGCTATTATTTAAAAAAATTTTGAGCAGTTTTTATGTACATGGCCTTTTCCAAAGGCTAGAGTTAAAATGATGGGGAAAAAAGGTTAGTTCTATTCTGGTAGACTGTAAAGTTTTAGATCAAAAAGAGACATTAACCATTTTCACACTACTCAGTTGATGACCAATGTACGAGTAAAAGAAAGTACTCACCCAACTCCATTCCACAGTCTAAGAACAAAGTAAATGAAAACTGCTCCCAGGAAACCAAGTAGGCTGACACAGAGGCTGA
>NW_012267854.1:0-6753 GCF_000151885.1 Dipodomys ordii | reverse complement strand
TAAATATTAGGTTTTGATGCAGTAAAATGGAATTTCTCTGGCTAAAAAATATTTCATTGTGACATTACAACACTGAATATTCTCTGGACTTACTCTTCTAAATAATTTAAAAGATACCTCTATAGTAGTCATTCTAGTTCTACTGAAAGGTCTCAAGATTGACATTCAACATCCAGCTAGTATAAAATTTAATTCAAAATCAAACTAAACATCAGAGTCCAATTTGGGCCTAATTCTTTATTTATTGATAAGATCATACAAAGTCCTCAGGGTTGTTACACTAGTAAGACTGCATTTGAACTTGTTTTGCATTACGCCAATTAGGCAGCAGAGCTCACTTAGGAAAAAAAATGACCTCTAATGGAGTTCAAATATATGTATATACATATATATGCAAATATATAATTAAAGATATATATAAATATATAATATACATATATACACACATGTATGTGTCAAAAGCCCTTCAAGTTTATGAGACATAAAGACAATAATCTATAAATAAATTTTCACTACAAAATCATATTGAAGATTCTTTCGATTATTCCATTGAGTTTTAATACAGGAATATCTGTTAAAAATAGTAATAGTAACACAATGGCTAATACTCATAGATTGCTATTATTTAAAAAATTTATTTTGAGCAGTTTTTATGTACATGGCCTTTTCCACAGGCTAGAGATATAATGATGAGGAAAAAAGGTTAGTTCTATTCTGGTGGACTGTAAAGTTTTAGATCAAAAAGAGACATTAACCATTATCACACTACTCAGTTGATGACCAATGTAGGAGGAAAAGAAAGTACTCACCCAACTCCATTCCACAGTCTAAGAACAAAGTAAATGAAAACTGCTCCCAGGAAACCAAGTAGGCTGACACAGAGGCTGAGAAGTCTGTAAACAGCAACATCAAGTGAGTAGAAAGTGTTAAGAATCAGCCCCTTCCATTTTCAACTAAGGATGCTCTTGACCCTTTACAGAAAAGTCACCTGCACTAAACTGTCTCTCTGGGGTTAGGTGTGTCACAAAGGAAAAGTATGGTTATATGGAACCTCCATGTTTCCCAACAATGACATTAAGAACTCTGAGTATTCCATTGTGACATCCTCAGATCAGGAAATTTTTTTTCCCAATGTCCTTTCATAGCTGGAGGCTAAAGATAATGCACATACATAATGTGTATTTCTATTGACTTTTTATAATCTTCAGTATGTTTTGATGTCATAAAGTTAGATTTCCTTGCTTAGAAGGATTTTACTATGTTCTTCCAACATTGAATTTCTGTGGACTCGGTCCTCTAATAAATCAGAGACTAGTTTGGGTCAAATTATCCAGCAGGCATAGACTAATATTTTTTAACTCCAGGGTTGTATTACTATTGGACATACCTGTTTAGAATGCATTTTTTTGTTTTTGTTTTTGTTTTTTTGGTCGGTCATGGCCTTGAACTCTGGGCTTGGTGCTGTCCCTGCACTCTTCAGCTCAAGGCGAGCACTCTACCACTTGAGCAACAGCACCACTTCCAGTTTTCTGGTGATTAATTGGAGATAAGAGTCTCACGGACTTTTCTTGCTGGGCTGGCTTTAAACCGCTATCCTCAGATCTCAGCCTCCTGAGTAGCTAGAATTACAGGTGTGAGCCACCAGCCTGGCCGGCCTGGCTGAAGGTTTGTTTTATAACGGACTCTAATAAGGCACCAGAGTTCCTTGAGGAAAAAATGAACTCTTGAAATCCAAATATATATGCCAAAGTGTTTCAGTTTATCAGACATAAAGATGATTGGCCTAAAATAAAGTTTGATTAGAAAGGCTTACTGGCTCTAAGAAACAAAGTAGAAAACCCTTGTGGAAAAAATACTATATAGTGATTGCTTCAGAGCTGTTCTTTTCCTATTTTTAGCAGACTAAGCTTAAAAATATATCTTATTTTCTTTAAATAAAAGATACAGGTCAAATAACTATTTTTCAGAAAGTTACTACATCTTTAGAAAAATGAATACAAGATGGGTTAAAGGTATAAAATTTCCGTCATGATAACCTTCACCTAGTCCTCTTCATTCAACTTCAGTTATGTCACTTTTTTTGTATCACTATCTTAACACCAAGCTACATTCAGAAACCTTCGGCTACTCACTTATTCTGACATGCTCCTTCAAGTATCCCACAGAGTATTCATATACAGTAAGGTATTTCACTATCAAAATGATGAATATGAAACAAAATCTATCACATGTAGAGTGTTATTTATTCATTATTATGTAGTTTTCTACTACATAGCCTCTGCCAACAGCTATAGATATGATGAGAGGATAAATAGAGGTTAGTTCTATTCTTGTGGATTGTAAATTCTTATACGGAAAAGAGAAAATAGACAATTATCACACAAATAGCAAGGAAGAAATACAGAAGTACTCACTTATTGAGATCTGCATTCTAAGCACAAGTTGATGGAAAAGTGTTCCCTGGAAACCACACAAACAGGAATCCCCAGGAATTATGTGAACAGCAACCACCTGTGGGTAGTATTAGTTAAGCACTAGAACCTTCCTGCATCCTCTGAAGGATGTTATTAGCCCATTTTAGAAAAAGCACCTACACAGAACTTTTTTTTTTGTTGTTGGTCATGGGGCTTCAACCCTGGGCCTGGGCACTGTCCTCCAGCTCTTCAGCTCAAGGCTAGTGCTCTACAACTTGAGACACAGTGCCACTTCCTGTTTTCTGGTAGTTAACTGGAAATAAGAGTCTCACGGACTTTCTTGCCCAGGCAGGCTTTGAACCATGATCCTCAGATCTCAGCCTCCTCAGTAGCTACAATTACAGGCATGAGCTACCGGAACTTTATCGCTGAGAAGTTAGGTGACTCACAAAGACTCACTGTGACCCAACAGTGATATCAAGAACCTTGAGCTTTCAAATGTGACATCCTCAAGTAAAAGATGTCTTATTCAGTGATGTTGGGTAGGTAGAAGACAGTAGATATTATGCTCACAGTACTAAACCAAGTCCAAAAGAAGACATTTCTCCTCACCTGGTGTTAGCAAGGAAACATTTCTCTTCCTGGCCTCTCTAGGGTGGGCTCAGCTTTACCTATTAACAAAAATATGGACAAGTCATTATACACGCAAGTGGCAAGGACTTTTGTCAGAAAGGAACTGAAAGGAATAGACAACAAAAAAATTTTTAATAGAAAAATGTGCTTCTTCATCACTGACATGTGCTCATTGATACATACTACACTTGTGGATGCACCTCCTCAAACACAAACACAATCCCTCATCAAAGAAGCCATGTGTAAATGCCCAAAGCCACCATGACTCATTTCTGAGAAATGTCCACAAAGGGTAGTTAGGTAAAAGTGTGTACACACACACACACACACACACACACATATATATGTATATATGTATGTATACTATGTATATATATGTTTATATAATATATATACATATATATGTGTGTGTGTGTGTGTGTCCCCTTCTAGGATAGAAGTGGGAAAAGGGGGGGAAAAAACTAGACAGGATTCTACTTTCCGAATCGATCACCTTATACTCTGTAATGGAAGATACTTTCTCATTATGAACTCTAGTAGTACTTTTTTTTTTTTGGTGCTAGCCTTGGGGCTTGATCTCTGGGCCTAGATGCTGTCCCTGAGCTATTTTGCTCAAGGATAGTGCTCTACCACTTGAGCCACAGCTCTACTTGATATTTTGGTGCTTAATTACAGATAAGAGTCTCATGAAGTTTTCTGAGTGGGCTGGCTTCAAACCACAATCCTCAGATCTCAGCCTCCTGGGTAGCTATGATTTCAGGAATGATGCACTAAAGACCAGCTTTTAGCACTTCTTAAGTAGGAACTGATGAACAACTTCCTGTAGAAGAATGTAGAGGACCAGATGATTTTGGTATTTGGATCTACGGACTAAATCCTTTGTAATTTTGTTGTTCTATGAATGTACCTTGCACTATATCTGGCAAAGACTGACACTATACAAGTAAAACCTTTTGTGGAAAGAGATACTAGTCAGTTATCACACAAACCATATGATGAGCAGCATTAATCCTGCAAGGAAAAGTAAACACTCACCTATTCTGGTCCACAATCTAAGGTCAAGTTGATGGAAAAGTTTTCCCAGAAGACCAAGCAGGCTGACATTGGAAGAAATCTGTGAACAGACTCCTCCTAGGAGGCATAGACAGTTAGGCACTATTTTCTCTAATGATGCTTTTGGCCCATTACACAGAATATTTGGCCACTTACATGGAACTTTATCTTTGGGGTCTATGTATGTCACAAAGGAATGGTCATAGACAGCTTCCATTTATCCCAGCAGTGACATAATAAAGCCTAAGTATTTTAGTAGGACATCCACAGGTCAGGGATGTCTTATTTACTGACACTGGGGAACAGGAGAGATATAGATATATACTAAATTCAAAGGACACATTTCTCCCCACGGTTAGCAAGGAAACAATTTCTGGATATACTTCACCCACATGGCCTTTGTAGTGTGGGCTTAGTTTTGTCTATTCATATGAGAATGGAGGAACTATGAGCAGGAACAGTGCTTCAGGAGGTCAGAGAAAAAAAGTCTTATGACAGAACATGAAGAATGTAGTTTCTAAGCCAGGTGCCAGTGGCTCACACCTCTAATCCTAGCTACTGAGGAGTCTCATGTCTGAGGATCATAGTTCAAAGCAAGCCCAGGCAGAAAAGTGTGAGACTCTTATCTCCAATAAACCACTAGAAAACTGGAAGTGGTGCTGTGGCTCAAGCAGTGGAGTGCTTGTCTTGAGCCAAAGAGTGCAGAGACAGTACCCAGGCCCAGAGTTCAAGCCCCATGACCAACCAAAAAAAAAATGTAGTTTCTCACCAGTGGCATGTACTCACCAGCCACCAATTCATACAGTGGAGGAACTCACCAAACATGACAAGAAATGACAACAAATGTGAAATGTCCATATTTACCATCATTCCATTTTTGTGAAATGTCCAGAAAGGACAGATGTATATACAGACCCAATTAAGATGATTGCCAGAGGCCAAGATTAAGAATGAAGACTGGCCACATTGAGCACAAGGGAACATTATTAGAACTACATTTGACCTTAAATGGTAGAGTGTGCTTGTAGTTCTACCTCGATACTCAAAAGGCTGAGGCAAGAGGAATCACTTGATCCCAGGAGTTCAAGGTTAGGGTAGACAATATGCTGAACCCAGTACTAAAACAAATAACAAACGCCAAAAGCATCAGTAGTTCTCCAACTCTGATGGTAGTGAAGCCCCATGAAGGCAGTGCAGTTAGTAGTCCTGGTTTCTAACTTTTTAGCCCTGGGAATGTAATTGTAAAGGAGCAGGACTTTAGGTGAATGCAGCCCTAGCCTTGAGTCATCCCAGCATGTGGCAGCCAGGATCAATTACTGTCACTGCAACTGAGCCAACAACAACTGAGCCTAGTTATGCTTTCAGATAAAAATATTTTTTTTCTAAAGGGGGAAGGAAAAATGAAAGGAAAAATATTCTACTTTTCAGTTCCTATTGTTTATACCAATAGCAGGTTATTGAACAGATTTAGGTGCCATTCTGAGATACTAGTGGAAAACAGAAAGAAGGAATAAAAAGCACAGGGCTGTTCTGAGTCAATCATTTACATTTTGTACTAAAAAAAAAAACCTTATTAGTCTATGAACTTTGTTAGCAGTCTTTAAATGGGAAATGGAGGTTTAATTTTTCTTTTGACACAATGAAGAGAACCAGCTAAATTTGTCTGCATGGGTCAATGGACCTTATCTCTCCAAAGTTGGCTATTCATAGATCCCAGTATCCTTATATATCTTATAGTACACCTGGCAAAGCATGGCCCTAATATGAAGACAAACTTAGTTCCCCATTTTCAAAAGCTATTTATTACTGAGCCTATTCTTAGGGTAAAATAAAAATTGAATTTCAACTTAAAGTATGCAAAACTGTCCAATGTTGACATTTCCAGTTTGATGTTTTAGTATAAAACATAAATAGTTATGTCACCTCATGAAATTCCTACTGTAATTACATTATTCTTTTCAAGTCAGAGTTCCTCCTGATTTTGTTACCATTTTTGTCCTAATTAAGAAAACAGGCGAATTTTGGGTTTGTTTGCTGACCAGAAATCACTTCATTCATAAGAAGATATGGTAAGGCCAGGTCCAATGCATATAACATAGAGAGGAACGGTAAAAACTTGTTCTACTCAAAACTAAAATCTGTTGTTCTTTGCCATATAATATTCAGTCTTCTCATTTTGGTCTCAAATTGATCATTTTTCTCCCTGTGTCCTTGGTGAATTTGTTCCTTTTTTTAAATGCTTATTTTCATTGATTTTGGTTATTGTTTTTTTTTTTGCTTTTTTGCTTTTGTGTTTATTTCTGTTTGTTATTTTTATCATCTTAAATAGGTTTTGATGTGGTATATCAGATTTCTCTGGTTAAAAATATTTTACTATGTTGTTATAACATTGAATATTCCCTCGGCTCAATTTTCTAACATAAATTTATAGTAGTCATTTTAGTTGGACAGAAAGTTCTAAACACTGACATTCTTAACCTCTACCTAGTATCAAACTTTAATCCACAAATCAAACTAATAAATCAGAGGCCAATGTGGTTCAGATTAACTAAGATCTTGTACTATTCCCTGGTTGTTATACTGTTGAACAAACCTCATGATAAGAACACATTTGAGGTTGTTTTATATGACTTTAACCAGGGTTAAAGCATTA
>NW_012267853.1:11112-11375 GCF_000151885.1 Dipodomys ordii | reverse complement strand
GGAAGCAGATATACCCAGTCCACTGGCAGTGTCTTATGGGGACCAGCCTATCTGGCTGCCACGCCTGAATGTTTCTAACCGCGGCAGAGCTATGCAGGCCCAATTGGACAGCAATGCAAATTGCTTACCCTGGCCAAACTTCACAGGTGTACAAGAAACCATGCGGGATTTACAAGGAGATGTTCACCCGGAAAAGCAGAAGGACTGACGGCAGCAAGTTTCCGGAATTCTTCCTAAGAAGCCTTGAAAGCAGTGAAACGCTC
>NW_012267853.1:4735-5960 GCF_000151885.1 Dipodomys ordii | reverse complement strand
CAGGCGCAATTGTGCAGCAATGCAAACTGCTGACCCTGGCCAAACTTCACGGGTGTACAAGAAACCACGGGGGATTACAAGGAGATGTTCACCCGGAATAGCCTGAGGCCTGCCCGCCTCAAGAGTTCGGAATTCTTCTCGGGAAGCCCTGAAAGCAATGAAATGCTCCTATGTTGCGATAACTCAGAATCTCATTCTGATTGGTCCCGGCAGAGGTCATTCGGCTGAACACAACCGTGGACTAATCAGAGCCAAGTGTAGGCACTGTCGTCCATAGTGCTGGATGGACAGTGGTCACATGCCAAACAACTGTGCTCTAGGTCTCCAAACTTTCACAGAGTGCCATAAGTAGAGGTTAAACTAAATGCTCCGGTTGAGTAAAGTGTAGCCGTCAAAGCTGGAATCAGGAGCACTCCGGTGTGAAGAACAGGAAGCAGATATACCCAGTCCTCTGGCAGAGTTCTATGGGGAGCAGCCTATCTGGCTGCCACGCCTGAATGTTTGCACCCGCGGCAGAGCTATGCAGGCCCAATTGTGCAGCAATGCAAACTGCGTACCCTGGCAAACTTCACGGGTGTACAGAAAACCAGGGGAAATTTACAAGGAGATGTTCACCCAGAACAGCGGGAGGCCTGCCAGCAGCAAGATCCCGGAGTTCATCCTAAGGAGCCATGAAAACAATGAAACGCTCCTATGTTGCAATAACTGAACCTCATTCTGAGTGTTCCCGGCAGAGGTCATTCACCTGAACACAACCGTGGATTAATTAGAGCCAGATGTAGGCAGTGGACAAACTAGAGCCAGAGTTAGGCAGTGTGGTCATGTGACAAACAACTGAGCTCTAGTTCTCCAAACTTTCACAGAGTGCCATAAGTAGAGGTTCAGCTTACTGCTCCGGTTGAATACAGTGTAGCCGTAAAAGCTGGAATCAGTAGAACTCAGGTGAGAAGAACGGGAAGCAGATATGCCCAGTGAACTGGCAGTGTCCTATGGGGACGAGCATATCTGGCTGCCATGCCTGAATGTTTGCAACCGCTTTAGAACTATACAGGCGCAATTGTGCAGCAATACAAACTGCGTACCCTGGCCAAACTTCACGAGTGTACAAGAAACCACTGGGGACTTACAAGGACATGTTCACCTGGAACAGCCAGAGGCCTGCTGGAAGCAAGATTCAGAAACTCTTCCTAAGAAGCCTTGAAAGCAGTGAAACGCTCCTATGTTG
>NW_012267853.1:3947-4660 GCF_000151885.1 Dipodomys ordii | reverse complement strand
TGGACTAATTACAGACAGATCTAGGCAGTTCCGTCCATAGTCCTGGATGGACAGTGGTCGCATGCCAAAAAACTGAGCTCTAGTTCTCCAAACTTTCACAAAGTCCCATAAGTAGAGGTTCAACTTGCTGCTCTGGTTGAGTAGAGTGTAGGGGTCCAAGCTGGAATCGGTAGCACTCAATTGAGAAGAGAGGGAAGGAGATACACCAGTCCGCTGGCAGTGTCCCACGGGGACCAGCCTATCTGGCTGCCATGCCTGAATGTTTGCAACCCCTTCAAAGCTATACAGGCGCAATTGTGCAGCAATGCAAACTGCGAACCCTGGCCAAACTTCATGGGTGTACAAGAAACCACGAGGGATTTACATGGAGATGTTCACCCGGAACAGCCGGAGGCATGCCGGCAGCAAGATTCCGGAATTCTTCCTAAGAAGCCTTGAAAGCAGTGAAACGCTCCTATGTTGCAATAACTCAGAACCTCATTCTGAGTGTTCCCGGCAGAGGTCATTCGGCTGAACACAACCGTGGACTAATTAGAGCCAGATGTAAGCAATGGATTAATTAGAGCCAGATGTAGGCAGTGGGGTCGCGTGCCAAACAACTGAGCTCTAGTTCTCCAAACTTTCACAGAGTGCCATAAGTATAGGTTCAACATACTGCTCCGGTTGAGTAGAGTGTAGCCTTCAAAGCTGGAATCAGTAGCACTCAGGTGAGA
>NW_012267853.1:0-273 GCF_000151885.1 Dipodomys ordii | reverse complement strand
CAAACTACGTACCCGGGCCCAACTTCACGGGTGTACAAGAAACCAGGGGGGATTTACAAGGAGATGTTCACCACTAACAGTCGGAGGCCTGCCGGCAGCAAGTTTCTGGAATTCTTCCTAAGAAGGCTTGAAAGCAGTGAAACGCTCCTGTGTTGCAATATCTCCGAACCTCATTGTGAGTGTTCCCGGCAGAGGTCATTCGGCTGAACAAACCGTGGACTAATTAGAGCCAGTTGTATGCAGTGGACTAATTAGAGCGAGGTGTAGGCAGTG
>NW_012267852.1:18164-19575 GCF_000151885.1 Dipodomys ordii | reverse complement strand
TACTACATATTCTTTTTAAGTAGAGGGTTTAATTGACAAATTCACGAAGGATTCTGACATTGTATTTTCCTAAAATATTCTTTCAACCAAGGTATAATTAGAACTTACTTAATAGATAATTCCAAGAATCCATGTATAAAGTAATGTGAATAACCTAGACAGAGTTGCCAACAAATGGATGATATTAATTTATAAATTTAGAAAAAGCAATTTTTTTTATTTTTTTGTGAACACACTGTACAGAGGGGTGACAATTACAAGGGCAGGATAATGCGTACATTTCTTATCAAGCATTGCAGCCTCCTCCTTTGTTTACCCTTCACATCACTTCCCAGACTCCCACCCACCCAATCCTCCCCACCCAATCCGCCACCCCCCGCCAACATTGTAATGCTCATTTTCGGATGACAACTTGTACTTCTCATTGTTGCAATAGGTCCACCTGTATCCTTAAACGACTTGTTTTTACCTATCTTCTCTACAAGTTATACTGACATCAAACATAGTGAACGCAAGGGTTATGCTGTGGGGGAGGGACATACAAAGCTACAAAGAGATAATCTTATAAATGCGTTAGAAACAAATGCATGAAAGGAAAAAAAAACATTAAAAGGCATATCTAAGGATTCATTTTCGTAACATCACATTATCTGAACTTTTCCACTTGATTCATACATAGATATTGCAAATAAGGGAAACCATGGGACTTATGTTTCTTTGGGCCTGGCTTACTTCACTCAATATAATTTTTTTCAAAGTTTTTTCCATTTCCTAACAAATGGGGCTATGTAATTCTTTCTGATGGAGGCATAGAATACCATTGTGTATATATACCATATTTTCTTGATAGATTCATCTACTGAGGGGCATCTGGATTGGTCCCATATCTTAGCTATGGTAAATAATGCTGCAATAAACATAGTTTGCTGGTAGTTTAGTGTGGTCTTGTTTGTAAATATTTGGGTAAATGCCCAAAAGTGGGCCTGCTGGGTCATATGGGAGCTCTATGTGGAGTCTTTTGAGTAACGTCCATATTACTTTACAAAGTGGTTGAACAAGTTTACATTCCCACCAACAATGAAGTAAGGTTCCTTTCTGTCCACATCCCCTCCAGAATCTGCTGGTATTAGAGTTCTTGATTTTTGCCATTCTAACTGGGGTGAATTCGTATCTCAATGTTCTTTTGATTTGCATTTCTTTTATGGCTAGGGAGGTTGAGCCTTTCTTCATGTGTCTATTGGCCATCCTTCTTTCTTCTTCAGAGAAGTTTTTCTTTAAGTCTTTAGTCCACTTATTTATTGGGCAGTTGTTTCTTTGAGGATTTGTTGTTGGGGGATTTAATTTTTTGTGTTCCGAGTATATTTTAGATATGAGACCCTTGTCTGTTGTATGGCTAGTGAAGATCTTCTCC
>NW_012267852.1:12488-14569 GCF_000151885.1 Dipodomys ordii | reverse complement strand
TTTGGAATTCTAAAAGCTTCTTGTATCTGATAGGCCTATCTTATTGCACATTTGGGAAGACCTCTCCTAGGATCCTATTAAACAAATTTCCTAGTCCATTAACTTCTGTTTCTAGGTGCTCCTCTGCACCCATGATCTTTAGATGGTGTCTGATGGTGTCTTCCAAGTGTTGGATAGATCCATCATATTTCTTGGACTTGTCTTAGATGGTTGTATGTTCTTTCTCTATCATACCTACGCTGTGTTAAATCCCTGAGATTTGATCTTCTGCATGGTCTAACCTGCTGTCAAGACTTTCTACTTTGTTTTTTTTTTCCTTCTAATTGGTCAGCTTGGATGGCTTCAAATTCTTTGTTGAAGCTTTGTTTTAGATCTCCTATGAACTTCTTTACTTCCTTAATTTGGTGTTCAGTGTTTATTCTCAAATCACTTAGTTGATTGTTTAGGGTTTCCTTGGACTGCCATTCCTTCTGTTGGGCTCCATTCAGCATTCCCTTTGTGGTCTCCCTGAATTCCCTCAGCTCTTTGTTAATGGATCCCATGAATGCCTCTAGTGATCTTTGTGTATTCTGATCCTGCTCTCTCAATTCCTGTATTACTTTTTGCTTAGCTTCCTCCTGTTCATGCCATTCCTATAGTTCTCTTTGAGTGTTCTCATGCTGTTCAGGCCATTCCTGCCTTTCTCTTTGGGTATTCTCAAGCTGGTCATGCAAATCCTGTATCAGTTTTTGAGTAGCTTCCTCACGCTCAGGATATTCCTGTATAAACCTTTGGATTGCCTCCTTTCTCTCCCTATCACGCTCATATAGAGTCCTTTGCAGGTTATCAATCTTTTTCTGCATTGATTTTGTGTTTGCCTCCTCTCTCTCCCTGTCATGCTCATTCAGAGTCCTTTGTATGTTTTCAATCTTTTCATTTATCATGTTTGCCAGCAGTGTTTGTAGAACTATTTGGGAACTCTCTTCTGGATTATTCATTTTCTGTTCTGTCCCCTGATTATCATGAGTGGGAGTTGATATACCCGGACTTGCCATTTTTCTTGTGTTTTTCCAGATTACTCTGTCCGTTTGGGATGAAAATAACACCAGTTTTGTGCTGGAACACTAACTTAAGGCAAGCATCAATCAATGTCTGTATTTACACAGACAATAGTCTGCAGACACAATCTAGTTCAACAGATGCATCTATTCAACATCAAACAACTATATATTAATGGGCTACGAACCGCAAAAAAGAATTTTGAAAAGCAGAAATTATTGGGTTTAGGGAGTGATGTGGGTAAATAATAGTAATAGGGTGATGTGGGAAGGCACAGGAAGAGTTAACTAAATCCTAATGTCAAAGCAGGAAATAGGTTGGATCGGATGAAAGTAGAGTGAGAGCAAAAAAGAAGAAAGAGAAAGGGAAAAAAGAGACCAGAAAAAATAGAAAAGTAAAAATTAAAAATTTTTTTTAAATCGAATACAAACTATTCAGATTAGAACATGAATATAATGAGAGAAGGGGAGGGATATAAAGGAGATGTGAAAAACTTAAAAATAAAAATACTTAAAATATTATGTAGGTATAAAGAGGTAGTACTGCTATTAAGGAACTTAAGTCTCAGAGGTTTTGAAATGAGTAATAAATTTGTGGATTAAGTGTGTACACAATGGGGGTATGGGTTCATCTGAGGATGTGCAGAGCAACAATTAAATCACATAAAGAAGAACGAAAGAGAAGAAAAGGTGAAAAGGATAAGAAAGAAAGAAATAAACATCAGAAGTTCAGTAGAGCTAAACACAAAACATAAAGAAAATTGTTTTTAAAAAAAAGAAAGAAAAAAAACGAAAGACGCACACACACGTGTACCCCTGAAATAAAAATTATAAGAGGAAAAAAAAGTTACTAGGAAACAATGTTTTTTTCAAAAAATGTAAAAATTTAAAAAAGTTTTAGAAAAGAAAAAAAGTTTTATAAAAGGTACAAAAAAAAGAAGATGAAAAAAAAGTTTTTTGATTTTTTTGGGAGGGGTTGGAAAAATCCTGCATCTCCCTTGTATTCCTAACCAGTCCCTTGTTGGAATCTCTGGTCTGCTTGTG
>NW_012267852.1:8806-10349 GCF_000151885.1 Dipodomys ordii | reverse complement strand
TTAAGTCTCAGAGGTTTTGAAATGAGTAATAAATTTGTGGATTAAGTGTGTACACAATGGGGGTATGGGTTCATCTGAGGATGTGCAGAGCAACAATTAAATCACATAAAGAAGAACGAAAGAGAAGAAAAGGTGAAAAGGATAAGAAAGAAAGAAATAAACATCAGAAGTTCAGTAGAGCTAAACACAAAACATAAAGAAAATTGTTTTTTAAAAAAAGAAAGAAAAAAAAACGAAAGACGCACACACACGTGTACCCCTCAAATAAAAATTATAAGAGGAAAAAAAGTTACTAGGAAACAATTTTTTTTCAAAAAAATGTAAAAATTTAAAAAAGTTTTAGAAAAGAAAAAAAGTTTTATAAAAGGTACAAAAAAAAGAAGATGAAAAAAAAGTTTTTTGATTTTTTTGGGAGGGGTTGGAAAAATCCTGCATCTCCCTTGTATTCCTAACCAGTCCCTTGTTGGAATCTCTGGCATGCTTGTGGTCCTGAGGCTTGGTTGGTTTCTTAAGTCAGTTTGTTTTAATAGGCAGAAAAATGCTGCTTTTACCCAGGATTTTGCGATCATCCTCCCAGGTTAGTTCAATGCGAAGGAGGTCTGCTTTGAGTATCACAAAAGAGGAAGATGGCTTTTTCCTCAAGTTTGGAGATGTTGTGATGAGGCTAGTTTCTGTGTAGAGTTGAGGCCTTTCAGCAAACAGTAGCTTTTCCTGGGGGCTAGTTTGTGAGAAACTCACAGAGCCCAGCCTGGAGCCACTCTCAGGGATTATGTTTACTGAATTTCAATTGATTGTCAAGACTGCCAAAGGGAGGGGCAGCCTCTGGCTCTGATTACCCAGTGAAGAAAGCCACTCCTGGGGCTGGCACCTGCGCTGGGTGACTTTTCTCTGGGTGGAGCTCAGTCTGGCAGGTCAGGTTAGGTTCTTGTAACCTGCTAAATGACTCTAGTTTTCTGCCAAGGCCTGAGTTGGAGCTAGCAGCTCTGCAGAGCTTTGTCAGTATCCAAGATGGAGATCTCTGGTACTGGGGGGAGGGGAGGACTAGCCTTCCTTCCTCTGCTCTGTGAGAAGATTGAGGATGTCAGGCTTCTACTCACGCCTAGTCTTGTTTCCTGGGTCGTCTCTGGTCTGCAAACTGCACCATGAAGATGTCCGCTCCTTGTTGGTTCTTGCTTGTGTTGAGTAGAATCTGCTTGCCCACCATGTCTGTCTCCTTTGTCCCGGATTCTCTGTGATTCAGGTATGGCAGGTTCGGCCATGGTCACAACCGGTGATGCCGCGGCGGCAGCAGCTGCTTGCAAGAGCTCAGATCTGTCTCCTTGCCTGGATTTTCCCTCGCTGGGCTAACTCTCGGTCCTGTGAAGACACACTTGGTGTGATTCTCTGGCTTAGGACTGTTCACTGGAACTCTAAAACTGTTTTCTATATGAGAGATTGTTTAGCCTCCAGCTTCTCCTCCACCATCTTCCTGGAACTCCCCTTCTGATTTTCTTTATTGAAGATAACATAAAAGGTAGCTTGAGTTTCTCAAAAACATTGTTTA
>NW_012267852.1:4698-5819 GCF_000151885.1 Dipodomys ordii | reverse complement strand
GAGGAAGCATGTCTATTAGGCGCTGCTCCAGCACAGCCAGGCCCAAGGTGACTGGGGAAGTTGTGCCTCTGGAACAGGACCAAGCTTTGTTCCCCAAACAAGTAGAGTCTCTGGGGACCTGTGAGGTGGCTGCCAAATGTGTGTTGTGAACTTCCTTAGCATGGCCAAGGAGTCTCCATGGAGAGACATATTTGCTCCTGTGCCTCCCCCATCTTCTGGATCCCTGCTCTCCTCCTGCTTCCTGCCATGTCCAACTATAGTAGTCATCTTCTCCAAGCCACTGAGAGGCCATCCAGAGATGCTCACAGGGTTTTCCAGGCTGGTTCACAATGCATGCAGGTCTCACAGGGTGCCATCCTCCAGGCAATGTGTACCCCATTTCAGCTTGGCCACCCCTGCCTACGGGACTATGAACTGCATTCTTACACAGAAAGCCAGATGTACACAAGGCCATCCTACAGTCTAAGGCATCCTTTCCTTCCCCTTGCTCAGGTGTAGGGCAGCTATGTAGACAATTGCAACATCATGTTTGATTATCTAAAAGGAAGAGGAAGAAAGCTTCATTGTCCCAGATACAGCTGCCCCTGGGGTTCTCTGTTTACAGTGGTCTTATGCTGAGATAAGGTTCCCCAAAGACCACCAAGGACCCAGTTCCGATGCGAGCACATGAGACTCATTTATTGCAAGCTGGAGCCTGGGCTCATAACCGTCTCCATTGCAGCGAATCAGAGTTGAGAGCCCCAATCCTTCAGTTAACAGGGTTTTTATACAGTACAGGGTTGAGGTAAGGGGGTTCCTACCTTGGCAGTTACATGATTAGTTGACATTTAGTGACTGAATCTTGTAATAATCTTATTGGATAACATGTGCAGGCTAAAGAGTAAGCAGCAAACTGTTAACTAGCTATCTTAAGAAACATCTGTAGCTTTAGGTGCCTTCCTGTCATCCGCTGATGGCTATTGCTAGGGGAGTTACGGACAGAAGGTTCTTGGGACATTTCAAAGTTTTTCCAGGAACCTGAGTTCTAAATTTCTGTACAAGTCTTTACAATGGGTATTTTTAGTAAAGGTCTTCACAATACATACTTTCGGTAAAAGCCTTCAAAATGGAGTCTAAGTCCA
>NW_012267852.1:0-2291 GCF_000151885.1 Dipodomys ordii | reverse complement strand
TGCATCAATGTTCATCAAAGAAATGGGTCTATAGTTCTCTTTCTTTGATGATTCCCTGCCTGGTTTTGGGATGAGGGTTATGATGGCTTCATAGAAAGAGTTCGGTAGTGAACTTTCTCTTTCAATTTCATTGAAGAGTTGGAGGAGTATTGGTGTGAGCTCTGCTTTGAAGGCCTTGAGAATTCCATTGTAAAATCATCTGGTCCTGGGCTTTTCTTAGATGGGAGGTCTCTTATTGCTGTTTCTATTTCAATGCTTGATATGGGATTGTTAAGATGGTTTAACTCATCCTGGTGTAGTTTCAGTGTGTTGATATTTGCTAGGAAAAGGTCCATTTCTACCACGTTCGCAAACTTATTAGCATAAAGGTTTGAGAAGAATTCCCTCATAATGTTCTGAATCTTGGTTGTTTCTGTGTTGATGCTTCCATTCTCATCCGAGTTTATTTATTTGGGTGTGTTTTCTTCTTTTTCTGATAAGATTTGCTAAGGTCTGTCAATTTTGTTAATTTTTCAAAGAACCAACTCTTTGTTTTGTTGATTCTTTCTGTGTTTGATTTGAATTCTAATTTACTTAATTCTGATTTAATTTTAATTATTTCTTTCCATCTACTGGAGTTGGGTTTATCTTGCTGCTGTTTTTCAAGGAGGTTTAGATGGGTCATTAAATTGTTGACTTCAGATCTCTCCAATTTGTTGATGTAGGAACTCAGAGCTATAAACTTGTCTCTGAGTACTGCCTTAGCTGTGTCCCAGAGGAGCTGGTAATTTGTGTGCTCATTTTTGTTGAATATCATGAACATTTTAATTTCATTTCTAATGTCTTCCATGATCCACTGGTGATTCAACAGTGTGTTGTTCAGCCTCCATGTGTTACAGGACTTTCTTTTTTTAATTTTAATTTTTTGTGAACATACTGTACAGAGGGGTTACAATTACATGGGCAAGATAATGAGTACATTTCTTATCAAGCATTGTTACAGGACTTTCTTTGGTGGCTTTTGGTGTTGAGTTCTAATTTTATTCCCTTGTTGTCTGAGAGAATACAAGGTATAACTTCAATGTTTCTGAATTTGGACAAGTTTTCTTTGTGACCTAAAATGTGGTCTATTTTGGAAAATGTTCCATGTGCTGCTGAGAAAAACATGTATTCTGATGCTGCTGGGTGAAATATTTGGTAGATGTCTGTTAATTCTAGTTGATCTATGCAATTGTTTAGATTTGTGGTTTCTCTGTTGAGTTTTTGCTGAGTTGATCTGTATAGTGAGGATAGTGGTATGTTAAAAATCCCCCAAAATTAATGTCTTTGCATCTCTGTGAGATTCGAGGGAAAGTAGTGTTTCTTGGATAAATTTGGGTGCTCTGCTGTTTGGTGAATAGATATTTAGAATTGTAATATCCTCCTGAAAGAGAGATCCCTTAATTAGTATGTAGTGACCTTCTTTATCTCTTCTCACTAATTTTAATTTGAAGTCTATTTTATCTGATATTAGGATTGCAACTCCTTCCTGTATATGGGGGCTGTTTGCTTGGTAGATTTTGTTCCAGCCTTTCACTTTCAAAATGTGTTTGATTTTATGGGCAAGGTGTGACTCCTGAAGGCAACAGATAGAAGGATCTTGCTTATTAATCCAACTAGACAGTCTATGTCGCTTAATTGGAGAGTTCAGTCCATTAATGTTGAGAGATAGGACTGAGAGATATTTGGGAGTTCCTGCCATGTTATCCACCTTCTTGGGGGCTGTGGCAACTGGGTTCTTCCTATGGTTCTTGGATTCTCAGTTTGGGTGCGGTTTCTTGGCCTTTATTGTGGTCTTGTTGGTTTTCTATGTGTCGGACATCTTTAAGTATCTTTTGTAGGGCTGGTTTGGTGGGGATATATTGTTTCAATTTTTCTTTGCTATGGAAGGTTTTTATTTGGCCTTCGGTTATGAAGGAGAGTTTAGCTGGGTACAGTATTCTTGGTTGATAGTTGTTTGTCTTTAGGATGTGACATACATCATTCCAGGCTCTTCTTGCTTTAATTGTCTCTGCTGAGAAATCTGAGATGATTCTAATTGGTTTCCCTTTATAGGTGATTGATCTTTTCTCCTTGACAGCTTTAAGGATGTTTTACTTAGTCTGAATTGATCCTGTATGGATTATAATGTGACGGTAGGATGTCCTGTTCTGTTCTGGTCTATTTGGAGTTCTAAAAGCTTCTTGTATCTGAATAGGCCTATCTTTTTGCATGTTTGGGAAGTTCTCTGCTAGGATCCTGTTAAACAAATTTCCTAGACCATTAACTTCTGT
>NW_012267851.1:26362-26566 GCF_000151885.1 Dipodomys ordii | reverse complement strand
GCCTTGAGCTAAAGAGCTCAGGAACAGTGCCCAGGCCCAGAGTTCGAACACCATGACCAACAAAACAAAACAAAAAAATCTGTAGGGAAGTTAACAGGCTTTGTAACAAGAGCTCCCTCTGTTGGCTCTCTAGCAACAACACAGCAATCACTGGACACCAGCAGGAACAATTCATTTGGATATGAGGGGGGGGAGGAGGGAGGG
>NW_012267851.1:17651-19425 GCF_000151885.1 Dipodomys ordii | reverse complement strand
GCTGTCCCTCAGCTCTTCAGCTCAAGGCTAGCGCTCTACCACTTGAGCCACAGTGCTACTTCCGGCTTTTTTCTTTTTGCTTATGTGGTGCTGAGGGCTTTGAGCATGCAAGGCAAGCGCTCTACCACTGAGCCACTTTCCCAGCCCCTCCAATTTGCATTTTAAAATGATTCCTGCATCATATTATCAACTGGAGATGCTAGAATCTATTTTAGCATTGTTGGATTGTTGGAAAATTTTGTGCCCCCAATTTTTGGTTAAAATAAATGGTTTGATTTGTGGCTTTTGTCTGGATGGGTGGTTTTGTTGTTGTTGTTATTTGCTTATTTGTTTGTTTTAAAGACAATCTCTCACTAGCCAGCTGGACAGTTTTGCCAGACTCATAATCTTCCTGTCTCAGACTCTTACTGGGATTACAGGTATGTACTGATTTTAAGTCTAAATAATTGCATTGTGCATTCAGTTGAAAAGTCAAAGCATTTTTATAACTCAATATAGATTTCTACATTCCAAAGAATTATACTAGTTTACACCAATATTGACAACTTCAATGTTTTAACTTTTGTCCAATCAAACCAGTTCTCACAAATAATAGTTCTCACAAATAATATAATAGCTTATTATATGTGTCTAACCTTAAAGGAGACCAGCCATTTGATTTAAGGGACAATTGTAACTGAAGGAACAGAGCCCAGAGAGAAATATTAGTCATTGTACTAGAGAGAGAGAGAGAGAGAGATCAACTCAAAACAAGGCAATTAAATGAATATCTACTTGTTGATTGTGTCAGACATCTGGTCATCTTGACCTGCTCAGATTATAGTACTTAGGTAACCAGGCAGTTATGCCTACCTTTGCTACTAACAGAAAACCGCTAAAGAAACTGACAATTCCCAGAAAGAAGACTAAAAATAAGCCAAGTGTGATGGCTCATGCCTGTAATCCTAGCTACTCAGGAGGCTGAGATCTGAGAATCATGGTTCAAAGCCAGTCCAGGCAAGAAAGTTCTGTGAGACTCTTATCTCCAATAAACCACTCAGAAAACCAGAAGTGGTGCTATGGCTCAAGTGGGTAGAGTGCTCACCTTGAGCTGAAGAGCTGAGGTACAGTGCCCAGGCCCAGAGTTCAAGCAGCACGACCGACAAAAGAAAAACAAAAAGACTAAAAATATTGATATTTGAGGGTTGTTGGGAAAATGATTAGGTAACTAACCTCCCTCCCTATCACTCTACCATTAAGCTGCCAACTAACAAATCCCATTTATTCATGGAGAGCTTCCCACCAGTACCTCACTACTAAATATAAAAAGCTACAAAAGGGCTGGGAAGTTGGCTCAGTGGTAGAAGTGCTTGCCTTGCATGCCTGAGGCCCTGGGTTCAATTCCTCAGCACCACATAAGCAAAAACGAAAAAAGCCGGAAAGTGGCGCTGTGGCTCACAGTGGTAAAGCGCTAGCCTTGAGCTGAAGAGCTGAGGGACAGTGCCCAGGCCCAGAGTTCAGGCCCCACGACCGGACCCAAAAAAAATAAAAATAAAAAAAATAAAAAGCTACAAAAATCAATCAGATATTTGAAGATCCAAGAATAAGAAGAACTGGAAAAATAGACAGAAAACTAGAAATCAAAGACAGTAGAAAAATTCAAAATAGAAAAAAAAATTGAATGGTTATCAATGACACAGGTAAGAATATTTCATTTAAGAAAAAGAATGTTGTTGGGCTGGGAAGGTGGCTCAGTGGTAGAGCGCTTGCCTTGCATGCCTGAGGCCCTGGGTTC
>NW_012267851.1:10120-10731 GCF_000151885.1 Dipodomys ordii | reverse complement strand
CTGGCTTTGAACTGAGATCCTCAGATCTCAGCCTCCTCAGCTAGGATTACAGGCATGAGCCACAGGTACCAGGTGGGGTCCAGGCTTGAGGTAGGAAAAATGTTAATTTTTTTAGAGGCTGGGAATGTGGCCTCGTGCTTGCCTAGCATGCCTGAAGCCAGGGTTCGATTCTTCAGCACAACATACACAGAAAAAGCTGGAAGTGGTGCTGTGGCTCATGTGGTAGAGCACTAGCCTTGAATTGAAGAGCTCAGGGACAGCACCCAGGCCCAGAGTTGAAGCCCTAAGACCGACAAAAAAATAAATAAAATAATAAGTAATTTTTTTTTAAAATTAAAAAGTGACTATAGGTTGTCACAAATATGAAGACCAAGAAAACACTATTCATTTTTTTTCTGCCAGTCCTGGGGCTTGAACTTAGGACCTAGGCACTGTCCTGAGATTCTTTTGCTCAAGGCTGGCACTCTAACACTTGAGCCACCACGCCACTTCTGGCTTTTTCTGTTTATGTTGTACTGAGGAATCAAACACAGGGCTTCATGTATGCTAGACAAGCACTCTACCACTAAGCCATATTCTCAGCCCTTCGATTATTTATTTATTTATTTTTA
>NW_012267851.1:5580-7255 GCF_000151885.1 Dipodomys ordii | reverse complement strand
AAAAAAAAAAAAAAAGAAAGTGCAAGGCCCTAAGTTTGAAACCCAGTACCACTAAAAGAAAAGAAGTTAATTTCCTGAACTTTCCAGCATTTGAGTCTTCACACATACTGTTTGTTCTTATTAAGTATTCTTCCTTTTACTTCTAATTACTCAGTGTGTGTGTGTGTGTGTGTGTGTGTGTGTGTGCGCGCTGGTCCAGGGGCTTGAATTCAAAGCCTGGGTACTGTCCCTAAGGTTTTTCTTTCTTTCTTTTTTTTTTTTGGTCGGTTGTAGGGCCTATGCCTTGTCCCTGAGTTCTTCAGCTCAAGGTTAGCACTCTTAACACTTGACCACAGCACCACTTCCGGCTTTTTCTGTTTATGTGGTGCTGAGGAATTGAACTCAGGGCCTCATGCATGTGAGGCAAGCACTCTACCACTGAGCCACCTTCCCAGCCCTCCCTAAGGTTCTTTTACTCAAGTTTAGTGCTCTTATCATTTGAACCACAGCTCCATTTCTGGCTATTTTGTTGTTGCTGCTGCTGTTATTTTGGTGATTAATTGAAGATAAGAGCCTTGTAAACTTTCCGGTCGGACCTAGCTTCTAAATACAATCCTCAGATCTCAGCCTCCTGAGTAGCTATGATCACAGGCATGAGCTGTTATTGCTCAGCTTTAATTGGCTCTTATTCATCCTTCAGAATTCATTAAAATGTTACCAAGTATATAATTTGGTATATTCTATGCTCCTCAGGCCATCCAAGTAGTTCAACCTCTTTCAAGTACAGTCTTCATTGGAACTCAAAATCAGATCAGAGCTGTAAGGAACATTATAGTTCACTCAGTCTTGCCTAATAGTGCCCAAATTGGGAAGTTCTAGAGAGAAGACTGACCCCAAATCATGGAGTAAGTTTCTCTACTCCAAAGTTTAGTGACTTAGACCAACAACCAATTGTTTGTTTCTCACTCACAGTTTTGGTGTCACAAATTCAGTGAGAGCTAGCTAAGACAGGTCTGCTCCACACGAAGTCAGCTCATACTCACTTAACTTCATTGATGTGCATTAAGCCTTGGCAGAAATAGCTGGAAAGCTGACTTTATTTGGGTCCCTCCCCGATGTGTAAGTTTCACTCTGATGTCTCCAGAAGAGTACAATGGTGGCTCAGGGGTCCCTAAGACCTAGGAAGTAGAAATAACCAGCCAGTGAATTACTTGGGCTTTGAAACTAACAGTGCTATTTCTTCAATGTTCTATTGGCCAAAGCATTCATTCATAACCCAAGAGCCTACCCAGACTCAAGAGGAGGAGACACAAACACCAACTGTCACCAGTAGGATTACCAAAGAATTTATAGTCATCTTTAATCTGTCACAGTCAGCTTTCTAGCTGTAAATTATTTATATCCTTTTCATATGCCATTCACATTCTGCCCAGCAAAACTCAGCCCATTATACCATCACTCTCAGGATCAAGGTCTGGTCTCACTATGTGAATAAGTGCCAGGAGTGAATGTGGGCTTCAGACTGAGTTCCCAAGGTGTATCTTCTACAGCATTGTTGCTTTCAGACAGAAGACCTGAGAAGTAAAGAAATAACGTTAGCCAGGCGCTGGTGGCTCACGCCTATCATCTTAGGTACTCAGGAGGCTGAGATCTGAGGATTGCAGTTCGAAGTCAGCCTGGGCAGGACAGTCTGTGA
>NW_012267851.1:0-350 GCF_000151885.1 Dipodomys ordii | reverse complement strand
CACAGCGCCACTTCTGGCTTTTTTCTTTTTGCTTATGTGGTGCTGAGGAATTGAACCCAGGGCCTCAGGCATGCAAGGCAAGCACTCTACCACTGTGCCACCTTCCCAGCCCCAGACTTCTCAGTTTCAAGGGGAAGGGATACCTGGGATAGCCCACAAGTTTAATAAGATCAGTAGATGCATTCACAGAGAATCCTAGGTATTGATAGAGTATGGTACCAAGTGCTGAGAAAATACAGAAGAGGGACAAAATACCTGGCTGGGAAGGTGGCTCAGTGGTAGAGCGCTTGCCTTGCATGCCTGAGGCCCTGGGTTCGATTCCTCAGCACCACATAAGCAAAAAGAAAAAA
>NW_012267850.1:18993-19355 GCF_000151885.1 Dipodomys ordii | reverse complement strand
GACGGGTCCCCTCACACAGATGGGGTCCCTTCACACAGACGGGGTCCACACACACAGATGGGGTCCCCACACACAGACGGGTCCCCCTCACACAGACGGGGTCCCCTCACACAGACGGGGTCCCACACAGACGGGGTCCCCACACACAGATGGGGTCCACACACATAGACGGGGTCCCCTCACACAGACGGGGTCCCACACAGACGGGTACCCCACACACAGATGGGATCCCCACACACAGATGGGTCCCCTCACACCGACGGGGTCCCCACACACAGATGTGTCCCCTCACACCGACGGGGTCCCCACACACAGACGGGGTCCCCTCACACAGACGGGGTCCCCACACACAGACGGGGTCC
>NW_012267850.1:14150-14694 GCF_000151885.1 Dipodomys ordii | reverse complement strand
GGTCCCCACACACAGACGGGGTCCCCTCACACAGACGGGGTCCCCACACACAGACGGGTCCCCTCACACAGACGGGGTCCCCACACACAGACGGAGTCCCCACACAGACGGGTCCCCACACAAGACGGGTCCCCACACACAGACGGGTCCCCACACACAGACGGGGTCCCCACACAGACGGGTCCCCACACACAGACGGGTCCCCACACACAGACGGGTCCCCACACATAGACGGGTTCCCCACACACAGACGGGGTCCCCACACACAGACGGGTCCCCACACACAGACGGGGTCCCCACACACAGACGGGTCCCCTCACACAGACGGGGTCCCCACACACAGACGGGTCGCCACACACAGATGGGGTCCCCTCACACAGATGGGTCCCCACACACAGATGGGGTCCCCTCACACAGATGGGGTCCCCACACACAGACGGGGTCCCCTGACACAGACGGGGTCCCCACACACAGACGGGGTCCCCTCACACAGATGGGGTCCCCTCACACAGATGGGGTCACCTCACACAGATGGGGTCCCCAC
>NW_012267850.1:7326-7870 GCF_000151885.1 Dipodomys ordii | reverse complement strand
CCTCACACAGACGGGGTACCCACACACAGACGGGTCCCCACACACAGATGGGGTCCCCTCACACAGACGGGTCCCCTCACACAGACGGGGTCCCCACACACAGACGGGTCCCCACACACAGACGGGGTCCCCTCACACAGACGGGGTCCCCACACACAGACGGGATCCCCTCACACAGACGGGGTCCCCACACAGACGGGATCCCCACACACAGACCGGTCCCCACACACAGACGGGGTCCCCTCACACAGACGGGTCCCCACACACAGACGGGGTCCCACACACAGACGGGGTCCCCTCACACAGACGGGGTCCCCTCACACAGACGGGGTCCCCTGACACAGACGGGGTCCCCACACACAGACGGGGTCCCCACACACAGATGGGTCCCCACACACAGACGGGGTCCCCACACACAGACGGGGTCACCTCACACAGACGGGGTCCCCTCTCACAGACGGGGTCCCCACACACAGACGGGGTCCCCACACACAGACGGGGTCCCCTGACACAGACGGGGTCCCCACACACAGACGGGGTCCCC
>NW_012267850.1:2385-2718 GCF_000151885.1 Dipodomys ordii | reverse complement strand
GACGGGGTCCCCTCACAGACGGGGTCCCCACACACAGACGGGTCCCCTCACAGACGGGGTCCCCACACACAGACGGGGTCCCCACACACAGACGGGGTCCCCACACACAGAGGGGGTACCCACACACAGACGGGTCCCCTCACAGACGGGGTCCCCCAGTATTGTGTGAGCACCCTCCGGCAGTGGCTCACCAGGCGCGGGTCGTCGGCTTGGTCGCCAGAGGGGCTTTAGGGACCCTACACGTTGCTCCTCACCCCCCAAAAAGCTGGGCCCCTGTTCTTCCTTCCCCACCAACCCCGGCCCTCCATCCCCTCTCAACCTTTCACCCCTCCC
>NW_012267850.1:0-359 GCF_000151885.1 Dipodomys ordii | reverse complement strand
CAATGGGTCCACCTGTATCCCTATTTAAATGATTTGTTTTTTTCCCTTCCCCTCCACAAATTATACCAACATCAAATACAGTGAAAGCAGAGGTTGTACCGTGGGGGAGGGTATATATACAAAGCAACAAAGAAATAATCCTATAAACATGTTAGAAACAATTGCATGAAAGAAAAAAAAATTGAGTCCTTATCTTGGGGCTTATTTCACCTAACATCACCTTATCTGACCTTTTCTGCTTGACTCAGACACATACTAGTTATGGCAAATGAGGGAAACCATGGGACCTATGTTTCTTTGGGCCTGGCTTACTTCACTTAATATAATTTTTTCCAAGTCTTTCCATTTCCTAACAAATG
>NW_012267849.1:10011-11041 GCF_000151885.1 Dipodomys ordii | reverse complement strand
CCCTGCGGACTCGTGTTGCCCACGGGCCCCAGACTCACCCGCCCAGGTCCCGGTCAGCGCCAGCACCCACGACAGCAGCCGCAGGACGGATCCGGACGCCATGAGCCCAGCCCCAGAATCCGGGGAGACTCTGAGTGCCGGTAGCTCCGCGGGGGACTTTAGAACCCGGAACCCCAGTGACACTGATTGGCTTCTCTAGAACCCGACAGCCAATAGCAGCGAGAGCTGGTAACGTGTCACCAGTGTCCTGGCAGAAGCGGCCAACACAGGTTGGAGAAGAAGTGAAACTGGGGAGACCGGGAATCCCCAGTGCTGAGCTTCCCCACCCAGAGCAGCTCTGGCTCTGAGATGATGACATCTAGGTCCGTGCACCTGGGGTTTCGTCCTAGTCTCTGTCCCCCCGCACCAGCACTCTGTCCCAGCTACTTCTGGCTTTCGCCTGAGGGTCAAATCAGAGATTCTGAGAGAGTTTGCTTCTATGATCTCTGCACACATTCATCTTGACCCCAAAGGTATTTGTATCATATGGGTTCTGTCTCTATTCACTGTTAGGACTGGGAATGTGCTTAGTAGTAGAGTTCTTGCCTCACATGTTTGAAACTGAGGATCCATTCCTCAGCACCACATATATAAGAATGCCAGAAGTCGTGCTGTGGCTCAAGTGGTAGAATGCTAACTACCTTGAGCAAAAGAAGCTTGGGACATTGCCCAGGACCTGAATTCAAGGCCCAGACTGGGCAAAAAATAATAATAATAAGTTCTAGATATGAAACAGTCTTTAAACCTAATGGCTCATGTCCTGTATCCTAGCTACTTGGGAATCAAAGATATGAGGATAGAGGTTCAAAGCCAGCCAGGACAGGAAAGTCCCTGAGACTCATATCTCCAATTAACTACCAGAAACTCAGAAGTAGTGCTGGGTTCTAACTACTGGAGTACCAGCTTTGAGTATAAAAGCTCAGGGAGAGCATCCAGGTCTGAGCTCAATCCCCCTTGACCAAAACAACAAGATGCCTTCATTCCCAGCCTT
>NW_012267849.1:7638-8066 GCF_000151885.1 Dipodomys ordii | reverse complement strand
TCTGGGTGAAAGTTCTGCCAGGCCCAGAGCCAGCTAAGTAATGCTGCCCCTGCTTCCATGCTGACATCTCACAGCATGATGTCTACTCAAGGCAGTAAAGGCTGACACATTTCACTAACACAGGAGGTAAGCAGGAGATCTGTTACTTATCTCTTTGTGTCACTCTGTCACTGTCTCTTTCTCTGTCTCTCTCCCTCCTCTCTTCATCTGTCTGGAACCTAGGGCTTCTTAACAAACTGAGCTTGCTTGCCTAGCTGGCACTCTACCACTAGAGCCACAAGTCAAGCATAGCCTTTTACTGGTTACTTGAACATGAAATGTCTCAGATTTTATTGCCCAGGGTGACTTTGAACTATAATCTACAGATCTCAGCTTCCTCAGAAGCTAGGATTAAAAGCGTGAGTCGGCAGTGCTTAGCCAGTGCATAG
>NW_012267849.1:6854-7588 GCF_000151885.1 Dipodomys ordii | reverse complement strand
GAGCCTCCTGGTGCTGCCCAGGGCCACTGCCAGAGTGGAAGGGGCCAGCTGCACACTTGTTTCAGGGACAGTCTTCCCCTCCATGCATGGAGAGATGGGGAGAGGGAAGAGAGGAAGATGGGGAGACAGAGAGAGAGAGAGAGAGAGAGAGAGAGAGAGAGAAAGTGTGTGTGTTTCACTGTCCTGAGGTCAAGGTGGGTTCCAGAGCCACTGTGTGACACAGCATGTGAAAGGCAGGGGCTCATGGTGCTCTGGGCAGGGGAAGGGGTGTGGTGGGCAGGGGAAGGGGTGTGGTGGGCAGGGGAAGGGGTGTGGTGGGCAGGGTCCCTTTTCCTCTCTCGCTGTGGGAGTGGAGGGGGACTTCCACAGGAGATGGAGGAGTCCCCGGGCCCTGGTACCTGTGCGCTGCAGCGTCTCCTTGCCGTGCTCCAGGTATCTGCGCAGCCACTCCACGCACGTGTGCTCCAGGTAGGCCCTGTGGCGCTCTGCCACACCGCCCTCCTCCCACTTGCGCCTGGTGATCTGAGCCGCCATGTCGGCCGCGGTCCAGGAGCTCAAGTCCTCATTCAGGGCGATGTAGTCCTGGCCTTCGTAGGCGAACTGACTGTACCCGCGGAGGAGAGGGCCGTCTGCGCTCATGTCGCAGCCATACATTCTCTGGACTGTGTGAGAAGCTGCCCCGCCCCCACGGTCAGCCCGCGCCCCGCGGGGACTTTGGCCTACACGGAGAGGAC
>NW_012267849.1:6428-6804 GCF_000151885.1 Dipodomys ordii | reverse complement strand
GGTGATGTGTGCCTTTGGGGGATCTGAGAAGAACCCAGAAATTCAGATGCATCTCCTTGCCTCCCATGGACCACTGTGCAGGTCAGTTGACCATGATGAGGATACACAGCACAGCGAGTGGGGGCAGGGATGGATGATCCAGGCTGGAACTAGGCTTCTGGAATCATCTCCTAAACCCTGCCGAGTCCTAGACTCAGTTGAGAACACCGTGGCCAGAAGCCCCTGATTTCTCAAGAGTTACTTTGCTCTGTCCTGTGTGGAGATAAGAGAGACTTTCCCCCAAAATGTGGAAGAGACTTCTAGCCACAATGGGTCCTGGTTGAGGACAAATGCTGAGAGCCTCCTGGTGCTGCCCAGGGCCACTGCCAGAGTGGAA
>NW_012267849.1:0-1759 GCF_000151885.1 Dipodomys ordii | reverse complement strand
GCCCCAAACTTTTTTTTTCAAACTTTTTTTAAATATTAAAATACCTACCAATAAACCTAACCAAGAAGAATGAAGACTTCTACCATGAAACTTACACAACACCAAAGAAATTGATGGGACAGACCTCCCATGTTCATGAATGGGCAGAGATAAAACTGTTGAGCTGCTTGGAATGTGTGGGTTTTTAGGAAGAGAAGTCAGGAAGTGGCGCTGTGACACAAAATGATAGAGTGCTAGCCTTGAGTACAAAAGCTCAGAGACAGCGTCCAGGCCCTCAGTTCAAGTCCAGGACACCCTCCAGCCATCAAAATGGGGGGGGGGAAGAATGAAAGAAAGAAAAGAAAGGAAAGGAAAAAATAAACGGAAGAGAAGGGAAAGCAGCTGGTTGGAATCAGCCTGTGTGAATGCTCTGTAGCTGTCAGGGTTGAGGAGCCTTTAGTTGGCTGCTCTTTGGCCCTGAGGCAAGTTGGGTCTCAGCAAACGAATCAGGTGGGTTGGGTAATTTGCATATCAAAGGTGCTCAATGAGGGTTGCTAAGCTTGGGAGGGATATTTCTTGTCTAGTTTGCTAGGCTCTGAAGTCAAACTCAGTGCAGTTAAAGCACTCTAACCCAAACATTTCAAGGTTAGCTTGGTGCAGGCCAGGCATCTGGGAGGGCAGGGGTCTAGTCCCTGCACTTCCTTGTTGCTCATTGCTTATATTACACTCCTCCCCCTCCCACCCCCAGCCAGGAATGTGTCAGTATGAAACCCAGGCTGGCTTTGAACTCATTCCTCCTGCCTGCACCTCCCCAATACTGGGATTACAGGCATGTGTAATCACACCTGCTGGCCCACACTGCTTCAGGGTGAGTCTGGATGAAAGTTCTGCAGTCCCAGAGCCAGCTAAGTAATGCTGCCCCTGCTTCCATGCTGACATCTCACAGCATGATGTCTACTCAAGGCAGCAAAGGCTGACACATTTCACTAAAACAGGAGGTAAGCAGGAGACCTTTTACTTATCTCTTTCTATCACTCTGTCACTGTCTCTTTCTCTTTCTGTGTGTCTCTCTCCCTCTTCTGTCCTCTCTCCATCTGTCTGGAACCTA
Organism: Dipodomys ordii; assembly: GCF_000151885.1. Lineage (NCBI taxonomy): Eukaryota > Metazoa > Chordata > Mammalia > Rodentia > Heteromyidae > Dipodomys > Dipodomys ordii. The sequence continues at coordinate 672 of NW_012267849.1, read as the reverse complement.
GGGCTTCTTACAAACTGAGCTTGCTTGCCTAGCTAGTACTTTATCACTAGAGTCACAAATTGAGCCCAACCTTTTTACTGGTTACCTGAAGATGAAATCTCTCAGATTTTACTGCCCAGGCTGGCTTTGAACTATGATCCTCACATCTCAGCCTCCTCAGTAGCTAGGATTACAAGTGTGAGCCAGCAGTGCCTAGCCAGTGCATAGTTTTCTTAGTAAAGTCAGTAAGATATACTTCACAGAAAATGACCATTTTAATCCCTCAGCATTAACTAATTCACAGTATTATAAAATAAATCATATTATATTTCATTTAAAAGGTATTAATATAATGTAAATTGTACTATTTCATTTACATTACTATATATTTTCTCCTTCCTGAGTCTTGAACTGAGGGCCTTGGCACTGTGCCTGAGCTTCTTTGGTTCTAGGTTAGGCTAGCAGTCTACACTTACACCACAGTCCACCTCAGCTTTTTCTAGTACTTTATTGGAGATCAGAGTCTCATAGCCTTTCTTGTCAGGGCTGGCTTTGAATCACAAACCTCAGATCTGAACCTCCTGAGTGCCTAGGATGACAGCTGTGAGCCACCAGCCCCTGGCTGATTGTCATGATTATAAAGCTAACTACTTAGCAGGCTGAGTGCAGAAGTATCAAGGTTTGAGACCAGCC
>NW_012267848.1:24198-24801 GCF_000151885.1 Dipodomys ordii | reverse complement strand
GTCGTGGGGCCTGAACTCTGGGCCTGGGCGCTGTCCCTCAGCTCTTCAGCTCAAGGCGAGCGCTCTACCACTTGAGCCACAGCGCCACTTCCGGCTTTTTTTCTGCTTATGTGGTGCTGAGGAATCGAACCCAGGGCCTCATGCATGCGAGGCAGGCGCTCTAGCACTGAGCCACCTTCCCAGCCCTGCCCTTGTCTTTATTCGACTCTTGTTACTGGGCTGCACTGGTGTGTATGGGTAGACTCCCACTTCCTGTCGCCTCTGGTTGCAGTGGGGGGGGCAAGGCTTGGGCACCGGGGCCAGGGTCACTCTCCTGCTGACTGACCACAGGGGCCTTCAAGCTCTATGACTTGGACAACGACGGCTACATCACCAGGAATGAGATGCTGGACATCGTGGACGCCATTTACCAGATGGTGGTGAGTCCGGGCGGCGTGGCGGGAGGGCTGCGGTCCAGTGGGGTGCGTCCCGCCCTGGGACAGCGTGGGCCAGGCGATGGAGGGCGCCGGGGGGCTGGGTAGAGAGGGTGGTGAGGGCCAGGCGATGGAGGGCGCCTGGGGGCTGGGTAGAGGGGGTGGTGAGGGCCAGGCGATGGAGGGCGCC
>NW_012267848.1:12393-14858 GCF_000151885.1 Dipodomys ordii | reverse complement strand
GGGACAGGACTTGAATACAACTGGGGATCTCCAGCATCTCCAGAGAACGCGGCCGCCATGCGCCACCTTGCCTGTACCGTTTCAGCATTCGGGAGAACCGAGGCGGGGAAGGGCGCCCCCTGGTGGTGACGGGCGGGGCGGCGTCCGGCCTCCAACGCTGCCCAGCTAGGAGGGGGCTGTGGTTCTGGGGGACCCAGCGTGTCTCCTGCTCGGCTGCCCTGGGCCTCGTAGTGAGTCCGCTCCAGGGCACCGACGGGAAGCCCTGCCCTCCTGCCTTTATTTTATTTTTTAATATCTGCGGGATAAACCCAGTGGTTCATTTTTGACTGAATAAAAGGCTTTTGTTGAATACACAACGGGGCTCCATCTTGTGCTGGCGTCCAGGCTCAGGCTCTGCACCAGCCTTTTCCTTTTCCCCCTGGTCCTCCCTCCCCCCCTCGCTCCAGTCTGTGGTCACCCCTAGCTCAGGACTGCCACTGGCTCCCAGCCTGACTCTGTTTCCTTGGGGACGTCGACTCTGTTTCTCCTTCAGGCAGGAGCTTGGCCACCTCACAGGGCTCCTGGGAGCCCAGGGTGAGCCCCCCAGTCAGGGCCCCCCGGCAGCGGGGTGCAGGCTCACACCAGGTAGCCGCGGTGTGGGTGTTCCACCATCCGCAACCTCAGAAAGACACTTGAGTAACTTGCAAAAAATAATAATAATAAACAGTGAGAGAGGCAGCGTGCCCCAGCTGTGGCTGTTTTTGTCCTTTCCTGCTTTTCCCAGCGCCCCCAGAGGCTCGACTATTTGGGGTGCTGTCCTGTCTGTCTGGGGGGAGGAGGCCCTTGCCTGGCGGTGTGGGCAGGGGTGGCGGGGCCTCCTCCCTGCTTCCTCTGTATGTCCCGTGTCTCACCAATTAAAACACGCTTCCCGGCCTCTCCTCGCCTCCCTGTGTGGACCTGGTGCTTTGTCTGTCTGTCTTTTTGTTTTGCTTCAGGTTTCTTTCTGCCTTCTCTCATTGACACCCCCATTTTGCTTTGGGTGCCACCTGCCAGGTGACTCCTGAGAGAAAATTGGTGCACCTCCAAGATCCTAGGCAATGACCCCCCCCAAGTCAGATGCGTTGCTAGGGGCCCCAGGAGACCTTAGATGACCCTCTGCGTGTCCAGCCTGCCTGGCCATCAGCGGGCTCAGCTGCTTCCCAGGTGTGAACCGACCTGGCCTAGACTAGAAGTTCTCAAAGTTGAGGCGTCAGAACCAACCCCCACCCCCGATCAGTGTAGGCACAGGCCGCAGGCTGCCCCCTCCCCAGGGGTTATGATTGGCAGATGGGGGCCGGGGAGTAAGGGGCTGCATTCCCAGCAAGCACTGGGCTGGGCTGAGGCTGGAAGCCTGGGTCCTACTTGGAGCAGTGCTGGCCAGTGACTGATAGCTCACTGCGGGTCATCCTCTCGGCCCTCGAGGAGGAGCCTCACTTCCTCTGCCCAGGATATAGGGCGATGTTGCAAGTAGGGCAGGAGCTGAGGATTCTTAGGCAGGTGCTCTGCGGCTGAGCCACGCCCCCAGCCCTCTTTTGCGCTGGTTATTTTTGAGACCAAGGTTTTGCTGTCCATGCACCGAGACCCTGATTCACACCCTTGAGGCTTCCAGTCTGTCACAGCTGAGACCACAGTTGTGCACCACCACGCCCAGCTTCTTTCTATTGAGATACAGCTGTGTGGACTTTTCTGCCTGGGCTAGCTTGGAGCCACGATCCTCCGCCTCTCAGTCTCTCACGTGACTTAAATTGGTGGGGTTGAGCCTTGGCACCCAGGTGTGGCTTGGGGGCTCATTAGGTTGGACCGGACTGAAGGACAGCCGCACGAGCTCTCAGAAAGACACTCAAAATGTGGCCACTGTCCACCCCGCCCACCCTCGGCTGGGTCCTGGGAACTCAGAGGAGCCGCCTTTCATCTGGCCAATGATCTCTGCCATGTTGGGGAGAGAGAGACCAGAGGAAGGGCAAGAGAACAGGCAATTTGAATCAAGGCACTAGCTGCCAGTTAGAAACCCGTTACTCTGGGCCAAGTCTCTGGCGCAGCCTGGAGGCTGTGCCTTGTAAGCTCAATGTCAGAAGGAGCCATGGCCTGCAAAGATACAGCGGGTTTTAGTCAGTTGTGTGAAAGGAATTGTCAGACTAACACCGCCTTCCACACACAGCCGGGAGACCCCACACCACATCCCTTTGGGGGCTGAGGGCTGCGGCAGAGAGGCTGGGCCGTGATGACACCCTCGAGCAACGCGAGGTCTTGGCACAGGGCCTCGCTCTGGCAGGGTGGAGACCACAGAACGCTCTAGACTTTAGGGAGGTGAATCTGAATCACAGACACAGAGACACAGAGACAAGGTTCCAGAACCAGACCTGGGTGCAGTCAGACTCTCCCGCCTGCAATGGACATGTGTTCTCACAGACAGTCTTGTGGTTAAAAAAAAAAAAAAAAAGCTGTCC
>NW_012267848.1:9238-10979 GCF_000151885.1 Dipodomys ordii | reverse complement strand
GGGGGGGGGGGACAGGACAAGGGCAGGGCTGGGCCTGGGGGGAGGGTCTTGCTCACAACTATTGAGCCCTGAGACACTGAGAGTGTCAGAGGCGTCATGGGGGGTTGGGGCTAGGATGGGGGCAGGTGGAGGTATGCCAGAAAGAGGGGTCCCAGGGAGCAGGTGCAGGTGGTGAGGGGGTCACTGCTGGCCGTGGCTCCTCACACTTGCCAACGTGGCGGCTGCACAGAAGCTGGCTCTCAGCTCTTCCTTGTGCACAGCCTTAAGGCCGTCAGCCCTGTGTGCTCCCTTGTTACCCCCCACCCCCCACCCCAGGAGTAACCTCCGTCCTGGACCTTGTTTTCAGAGGAGAGGCTCAGCTACCTGGTGGGGGTCACACTAGCAAGTGGTGGGGTGGGACTCATGGCCAGGCCTGCTGGACACACAGACACCACCGTCTCTTTGTCCTGATGTTCTCTCCCTTGCGTTTCCTAGAGCCAGCACTTCCCAGACTCTGGAATTTTCCACAGGGCTCAGGGGCTGAGCTTGCCTGTAAAGGACACCCCAGTGCCTGATGGGAAGACAAGGGTGACCCTCAGCTTCCTGGAACCCTAGCTGATGCCCAGGTAGTGGGTGGGGTTCTTGACTAGCCTCTTCTGACTGACTGGAGCAGAGAGTCATGAACCAGTCATACTCCTGTGTGAGTGTGTGTCCTGAGGCTTGAACTCAGGGCCTGCGCACTGCCCCTTCGCTCTATCACTCAAGGCTGGCACTCTACCATTTGATCCACAGTTTCACTTGTGGCTTTTTGCTACTTAAGTGGAGGTAACAGTTTCACAGACTTCCCTGCCCAAGCTGGCTTTGAACCGAGATCCTCAGATCTCAGCCTCCTGAGTAGCTAGGATTAGAGGCATGAGTTACTGGTGCCTGGCAAGCACTCTTTTTAATATTTATGGCCCCTTTAAATAAGCTAAGCTGTTGGAGACATAAGCAATTTGACTAATTGACAGCTATGAGGCTCTTTCCTGATGTCCTGTTTGAATGAAGGCCAATCAGCCAGGCAGCCAGACTGCCCTTCTGCCAGTACCGGCCCCTCTGAACTTCCCATGGACACCCTGGAGAAACTACAGGTCAGCCATAGCTCCTTGATGCTGAAGCACAACTCTAGTTGCTGAAGTCACTGTCCCAGCTAGGACAATTTCAAGTAACCTGTGGTGGGCGTTTCCATCACAAGCCCAGGTGAGCTCTGATAACTATGCAGCCATTTTCACCCAGGCCAGAAGGGGAAAACGCTTCCCAGTGGCACAGCAGAGGGCTTGGGACTGGTGCAAACACAGTGCTTCATTTACATACCCTTATGCATACCTTTATGAGCAAGGTCGCTCATTTACATGAGGAACTGTGTTGTGATTGGTGCAAACACAATCCTTCATAATTTGCATAAAGTGATTGGTGCAGACATCCTTGCTACAACCCTTTTCTCCTTATAGAAGCAGGGTGTTTGGCTCACTCGAGCAGCTGGGGAACACATGTGCTGTCCCCCTATGTTGCAAAAGAGACCCAGTTGCTGGCATAGGTGGCTGTTATTCTAGCTACTCAGGAGGCTGAGATCTGAGGATCGGAGTTCAAAGCAGGAAAAACCATGAGACTTTTTTTTTTGGGTCCGGTCATGAGGCCTGAACTCTGGGCTTGGGCGCTGTCCCTCAGCTCTTCAGCTCAAGGCTAGCACTCTACCACTTGAGCCACAGTGCCACTTCTGGCT
>NW_012267848.1:0-2018 GCF_000151885.1 Dipodomys ordii | reverse complement strand
GATCCTCAGATCTCAGCCTCCTGAGTAGCTAGGATTACAGGTGTGAGCCACCAGCGCCCGGCTCTCACCAGCTTTCTAGATTATACTTGGGATTTCTTTTTTTTTGGTTAGTCATGGGGCCTGAACTCAGGATCTGGGCGCTGTCCCTGAGCTTTACCGCTCAAGGCTAGTGCTCTACCACTTTGAGCCACAGACAGCCCCACTTCCAGTTTTTAAGTGGTTAATTGGAGATAAGAGTCTCACGGACTTTCCTGCCCTGACTGGCTTCAAACTGCCATCCTCTGATTTCAGCCTCCTGAGTAGCTGGGATTACATACGGGCGCCATTGGCACCTGCTTACTTAGGTTTCTTAAGATGTCCTAGAAAGAGAGTTTAGAGGTCACTTGACACCCCGTATCCAAAAGCCACAAGTGGTGAGACTCCCGGCCCCGCCCCACGACCTCATCCTCCCCCACAGCCTCCTGGGCTCTGAGATGCTTCACGGTGGCTCAGGACAGCAGTCCTGGGAGCCAAACAATGTGCCGAGGTCCAGGCTGGGCCGCAGGGGCTTTCCTCACTGCCCTGCTCTGGCTGTGAGTTTGGGGGGGGGTCCCCACACTTCTGTTCTTCCTGGGCCCAGTGCTGGTGCACAGCTCTCTAGCCTTCTTCAGGCTCAACCTTCCCGGTACCTCTCCCTCCCCTCCCCCAACAGAAAAGCCCACGTAGTTCCCCCAGGAGGGAACTCCCCCCCACGGAGCCCACAGCGGGCAGTGCCCCCCCCCAGTGGACAGCATGAATGCTCGTCTGAGGAGCTGGCAGCCTGGGGGTGGGGTGGGGAGGGTGACATGGTGACAGCATCCACAGTCGGCCGTTGGCATTTTGGCACCCTGTCTAGCATAGGTGCTGTTGGGCCGGAGGAGTTTCTGGGTGCTGGGTGGGGGTTGGAGGACGGGTGATGGGGAGGGGGAGGGAGGGAGGGTATGGAGCTTTGCCGTCTCCTTGTATGGGCAAAGCTGGAGCCTGGGTTTGGATCTGAGTCAGCGAGTGGAAAGGAAGCTCAGGGTCCCACAGCCCGAGGCGGGTTGGGGGGGGGGAGGCCAGCAGCCTGCCAGTGTGCAAAATGCAATGTGGCCCCAGGAGAAACTTGCCAAGCAGCTCATCTGGCTGGAAACGAACAGGGTTTCCAGTTCTTCTGTAGACCAATATTGAGATTCCCTGAGTGCGAGCCTCCCTCCCTCCTTCCCTCCTTCTCCCTCCCTCCCTCCCCTCCCTTCCCTTTTTCCTTCCTCCTCTCTCCCTTTCTTCCTCCTTCTCTCCTTCCTTCCCTCCTTCTCCCCTCCCCTTTCCTTCCACCTCCCTCCTTTTCCCTCCCCCCCCTCCCTCCGTTCTGTTTCCCTCCCTTTCCCATCTCTTCCTTCACCATTATTCCTCTCTCTCTTCTTCCCTCCCTCCTCTCTATTATTTCTTTCCCTCCCTCCCTCCCCTCTCTCACACCATGAGTCTCCTGGGGGACTAAGTTCCCTGGTGGAATTCCTCAGCCATTTTTGGAGGCGCCTCTTCAGGTTGTTTTCTGGGGTGAATCCCACCAGACTTTGAGAGCCCCCATGCTGGGGGGTTATCCTGACCCCAGACAGCCTTGTCTGTGCTGCTTCTCAGCACAGTTTCAAGTACTAAGTAGATATGTGTGTGTGTTCTCCTTTCATGAATTGTGTTTATTTCCTGATTTTATTTACTTTGTCAGTCATGAGGCTTGAACTCAGGGTGTGGGCGCTGTCCCCGAGTTCTTTTATTCAAGGCTAGTGCTCTGCCACTTCCAGTGTTCTGGGGTTCATGGGAAATAGAGTCTCATGGACTTTCCTGTCTGGGCTGGCTTCGAACCACAATCCTCAGGTATCAGCCTCCTGAGTAGCTAGTATTACAGGTGTGAGCCCCTGGTGCCTGGCTTATTTCCTAATTTTTATTTATTTAAAAAAAATTTTTGGGGTTCGGTCGTGGGGCTTGAACTCTGGGCCTGGGCGCTGTCCCTCAGCTCTTCAGCT
>NW_012267847.1:33370-33700 GCF_000151885.1 Dipodomys ordii | reverse complement strand
ACATAAGCAAAAAGAAAAAAGCTGGAAGTGGCGCTGTGGCTCAAGTGGTAGAGCGCTAGCCTTGAGCTGAGGGACAGCGCCCAGGCCCAGAGTTCAGGCCCCACGAACGGACCCAAAAAAAAAAAAAAAAAAGAAAGAAATGATGATGAAGCTGGCTAGTGGCAAAACCTGTTGTGGCAAGGGAAGACTCACAGTATATACTAGTATTTGTCACTAATTTGTATTTTTTGTATTTTTTATTTTTGGGTCCGGTCATGGGGCCTGAACTCTGGGCCTGGGCGCTGTCCCTCAGCTCTTCAGCTCAAGGCTAGCGCTGTACCACTTGAGCCA
>NW_012267847.1:28596-30977 GCF_000151885.1 Dipodomys ordii | reverse complement strand
GGTAAATTCAGAGATTCTTTCTTTTTCTTCTTCTTTTTTTTTTAATGGCAACTGTGGGCCTGGGCACTGTCCCTGAGCTCTTCAGCTCAAGGCAAATGCTCTACAACTTGAGGCACAGCACCACTTCTGGTTTTGTGGTAGTTTATTGGAGATAAGAGGCTTATGGACTTTCCTGCCCTGCTGGCTTTGAACCATGATCCTCAGATCTCAGCCTCCTGAGTAGCTAGGCGTGAGCCATCGGTGCCTGGCTCAGAGACTATTTCTTTTCTTTTCGTTTTTTTTTTGGGGGGGGGGTCGGTCGTGGGGTTTGAATTCTGGGCCTGGGCACTGTCCCTCAGCTCTTCAGCTCAAGGCGAGCGCTCTACCACTTGAGCTACAGCGCCACTTCCGGTTTTCTGGTGGTTTATTGGAGATAGGAGTCTCACGGTCTGTCCTGCCCGGGCTGGCTTTGAACCGTGATCCTCAGATCTCAGCCTCCTGAGTAGCTAGGATTACAGGCGTGAGCCACCTGCGCCCGGCCAGAGACTAGTTCTAACCCAGAAAATGCAGACTGCTTTAATACAACCAGGATATCAATTTAATTAACACCGTTTGTAAAGACAAGTAACTCTAGTTTTAAGAACTTATTCTATAAGCTATATTATGACTTATCAATATATAGATCTTCATTTCTGATAGTTAAAAATTATCAAAATGCAGCAAAGTGAACTTATGTCAAATAGATTAGACATTCCATGTGTGCTCCTTAGATATGGATTTATCATAGACTCTACAACAAAACACAAAGATGTTCCTTGAGAGCTCAAGTTGTGTTGTTTAAGTATCAGTGAGTGTTCCTATTAGTGTCTGGATTCTTACAAGTTCCCATTCCTATCCAGATATAAAAAGTGTGTGCACAGCCGGGCGCTGGTGGCTCACGCCTGTAATCCTAGCTACTCAGGAGGCTGAGATCTGAGGATTGCGGTTCAAAGCCAGCCTGGGCAGGAGAGACCGTGAGACTCCTATCTCCAATAAACCACCAGAAAACCGGAAGTGGCGCTGTAGCTCAAGTGGTAGAGTGCTCGCCTTGAGCTGAAGAGCTGAGGGACAGCGCCCAGGCCCAGAGTTCAAGCGCCACGACTGACAAAAAAAAAAAAAAAAAGTATGTGCACAAATGCACTTCTAATCCTTACCTGTGTCTCCTGACGCAAACCGTTATCTTCACTCTCTTTCTCAACTTCTTCTTTACTTGGAGTCTTAGATATAAGCTTGCCTTTGTTTATAGATTCTTCCACCAGTTTTTTTTCTGATTCTTTCATTATTTCCAGGGTTTCTTGAGTAGTGTTACTGTTAGACATGTTCTTCAGAAGAATACAGTTGCTTCTATGGATTCCTAAAGTAACATCAAAGGTAGGACTCTACTTAAGAAACACAAGATTTGTATTTCACATATGTACATTTTTTTCGAGCAATCTTCCCACAATCTAGAAATGTTTTATAAATGGCTGTCCCAAAACCATTTTTCTTTAACTTTACTAAAGTAAAATTGATAACTATAAACTACATGAAAATACACAATTGGATAAGTGACGACATATGTATCCATCTGTGAAACCACTATGATTGAGATAGCATATCCATCACCCTTATGCTCAAGTTTCCTCATGTCTCTTCATGATCTTTCCTCCCTTTACACCACTTCTAGCCACTACTGATCTGCTTCTGTCATGACAAATTAACCTGCATTTCCTAGATGGGGAGTGGGTTGGTGGGAGATTGAATCCAGAGCCTAATTACATGCTAAGCACATACTCTATCACACAAAGTAACCTAAGCAATATCTTCAGCAATATACATTTTCTAGACTGAAACTCACCTGCTTTCAGTTCTAAAGCAATTAGTCTTGACACTACATTACCCCTCTTTGTTTCTTGTAGAAATGTGCTCACATTTTCAACTTAAATTTACTAGATTACTTTCTAGAATGAAGAAAAACGTATCATAAACTCTGTTTACCATTAAAAAGAAAAACCTTCCTTTCTTGAGAGAGATCTTCCACAACTACTCTAAACCCTAATAAAGTTATTAGCTTCAAATTACTTCCCAGAAAAAGTCTTTCCTTTCTTTTAAGTGAGCTGAAAGGCAAGAAGACATCTGTGTAGCCATCTATCCTTCAGAAAGACTGGGTCTCTCTTGAGGAAGAATCTTTGCTTTGATATTCTCACTATTTGGGTTAAGTCAACCTACTGCCCCTAAATGATAGTTATCTATGGTGCAGGTGCTATTTATTTTTTTTGGGGGGGGGTCCAGTTGTGGGGCCTGAACTCTGGGCCTGGGCGCTGTCCCTCAGCTCTTCAGCTCAAGGCTAGCGCTGTACCGCTTGAGCCACAGTGCCACTTCTG
>NW_012267847.1:22934-25401 GCF_000151885.1 Dipodomys ordii | reverse complement strand
GCTGTGGCTCAAGTGGTAGAGCGCTAGCCTTGAGCTGAAGAGCTGAGGGACAGCGCCCAGGCCCAGAGCTCAGGCCCCACGACTGGACCAAAAAAAAAAAAAAAAAAGAATTATTAGGCTGAGAATGTGGCTTAGTGGTAGAGTGCTTTCCTAGCATGCATGAAGCCCTCAATTCCTCAGAACCACATGCACAGAAAAAGCCAGAAGTGGTGTTGTGGTAGAGCACTAGCCTTGAACAAAAGCTCAGGGACAGCGCTTAGGCCCTGAGTTCAAACCACATGACTGACTGGTCAAAAAAAAAAAAAAGAAGAGAGAGAATGTATTGATGTACACAAAAGATGGCTGGATAGTTGGGCACTAGCGGCTCATGTTATAATCCTAAATACTCAGGAGGCTGAGATCTGAGGGTCACAGATCAAAGCCAACCAGGACAGAAAGTCCATGAGATTCTCATCTCCAATTAATCATCAAAAAGGTGGAAGTGGAAGTGCACCAGCCATGAACAAGAAGCTGAGTTCAAGCCCTGTACAGTGTGGTAAGACCATGGGTGGAACTCAAACTTTCATGGTGCTGGGTGACGGGTACATGTTCTAATCCTAGTACATGGGAGGCTAAAGCAGAAAGATTGTAAGTTCAAATATAGCCAAGTCACAAGAACTTTTCTCAAACTAAAACCTTTCTATGGTGGGTTGGGTATGATGTTACACCTGTAATCCCAGGCACTGGTGGCTCATGCCTATAATCCTAGCTATTTAGGAGGCTGAGATCTGAGGATAACAGTTCAAAGCCAACCTGAGACGAAAAGTCAGTAAGACTTTTGCTGGTCCTGGAGCTTGAACTCAGCCTGGGCACTGTTCCTGAGCCTCTCTGTGCTCAAGTCTAGCGCTCTACCACCTGAGCCACAGAGCCACTTCCGGCTTCTTTTCCCCCTGTATATGTGGTACTGAGGAATCAATCCCAGGGCTTCATGCATGTTAGGCAAGCACTCTACTACTAAGCCACATTCCCAGCCCCATGAGACTCTTATCTCCAATAAACCACTCAGAAAAAGCTGGAAGTGGTGCGGTGGCTCAAGTGGTACAATGCTAGCCTTGAGCACAAAAGGCTCAGGGACAGTGCCGAGACCCTGAGTTCAAGCCCCAGGACTGGCCAAAGAAAGGAGTCAGGTCTACTTGGCTTCAAAATTCCAACTCTTTCCTCTATAGTGTCAAAATAAGGGACAAAAACCCACAGCAGTGTAACTGCAAGCCTGAAGATACCTAATAATCCTTGAGAGAAAACAGGAATGAAGGCCCACTAGAATATGAGATTTAGGTCCAACCCTCCTTCTCTTCTAAGGAAAAAGCAGGATATATGGGAATAAAGTATAAAGAGCTTGTCAAACACATTATAATACTATAGTTATATGATGGTCATCAAGCCTTCTAAGAAATACAGAAGTCAACTGTCACAGGCTTTACTAGTATTAGGGCAATAATAACAACAATAATAGTTGTGCTTATTTTCCAAAACAGAGAAATACAAAAATTCTTTTTTTTAAAGAGTCTTCCTGTGTAGACTTAAACAGTCTTACTATGTAGCCTTACTATGTAGTCTTACTATGTAGTGGTGTATACCACTCTACACAGCTGCCATTCTGCTTTCTAACTGCAAAAGGACTCAATGCTGTATAAGGAAGTTTATAGGAGTTGGCTGGTATTTAGAGTAATTCTTTAGGTAAAGAGACAAGATTAAAATGTTCTGGACTGACTTCTGTGTCAGCCTTCGAGCTTGAACTACAGGTACTCAAGAGACCCTTCACCCCAACTTCTGCTCAACTTTTTAATTTTTTTTAGCAAACATCTTAATGAATATGAAGTGGTATCTTATAATTTTGATTTGTATTTTTTTAATAATTAGTGATACTGAGCATCTTTTCATATTATAAACCAACATATATTTTCTTTGTAGAATTATCTATTCAAACCCTTCACATGCTTTGTGTGTGTGTGTGTGTGTGTGTGTGTGTGTGTTATTGAGAATCAAACTCAGGGCCTTGTACACGATGTGCAACTGTTCTACCACTGAGCATATATATATATATATATATATATACACACACACACACACACACACACACATCCCGGCCCTTTAACCAATTTTTTTAAATAGCATTTTTGCTATTGATGAGTTTTGGGAATTCTCTATATAGTTGAGATCTTGATCCCTTATCAGATATATGACTTTTAATTCTTTTCTTTGATCATTTTTGTCTTTGGTGTCATAAAAAATCACTACCAAATCATGTCATAAAGCATGTACCCTATATTTTCTCTTAAGAACTTTATAGTTTTAGATCTTACCTTTAGACATTTGAACCATTTTGAGCTTTAAAAATATAATTTTATTGTTATTATTAAAGTGTTATATTGAGGGGTTACTATTTCGTAAGTCAGGTGATGAGTAAATTTCTTTTTTTTTTTTTTTT
>NW_012267847.1:12046-13432 GCF_000151885.1 Dipodomys ordii | reverse complement strand
AAGTGGTAGAGCACTCGCCTTGAGCTGAAGAGCTGAGGGACAGTGCCCAGGCCCAGAGTTCAAGCCCCACGACCGACAAAAAAAAAAAAAAAAGATACTCCAAGCCAGGCACTGGTGGCTTATGACTACAGTCCGAGTTACTCAGGAGGATGAGATCTGAGGAACACAGTTCAAAGCAGCACAAGCAGCAAAAAAGTCCAAGAGATTCTTATATACAATTAACCAGCAAAACAACAGATGTGGAGGTATGGTTCTAATAGTAGAACACCAGCTTTAAGAGAAAAGGCCAAGTAAAGCTCAAGGCTTTGAGTTCAAGCCCCAATACGGGCACATACACAAAAATCAGGCAACAAAAACCACACATAATGTGTAACTAAGAAATTACCATACTTAGTACCATTGATATTTTAAATATATTTTTTGTTTCCACATTTTTTGGAATTCTATTCAATTTTTGATGCATTCAGATCTAAACATTTGTATGTAATTTACATTACACTGTTTTTTTTTTCCTTTTGGTGCCATTATTGGGACTTGAACTCAGGGTCTGAATGTTGTTCTTTAGCTTTTTGGCTCAAGACTGGCATTCTATCACTTGGGCCATACCTCTACTTTTAGCTTTTTGGTAGTTAATGGGGTTAATTGATGGTTAACTGCTAGGGCTGGCTTCAAATAATGAGCCTCAGATCTTAGCTTCCTGAGTAGCTATGATTACAGGCATCAGCCATCAGCACCTGGCATGACACAGTATTTTTAAACATTTTGCATTTACACATTTAAACTTTGCATTGTTCAACTACTAAAGTTAAAACTATTTTCCATTTTCAAATTATTTTTTTCCTCCTGTTCAGGGTAGTAAACTCCAGGATAAGCAGACCCCCAAATCCTTTTGTTTTTGAGATTAAGAAAATAAATAAGAGCTACATGAGTAGATACTCTTTGCCATGGGTATTATACATATTACAGGCTCTTGTCAATATACTTTGGTAGTTTAGTGAGCAACTCAAAAAAATAAAACCTAAAAAAAACACAAAGAAAAATATTAAAGTCTTTAGTATAAATCCTAGACTTTTTTTTTTTGTCTTGGAATGAAGTTCAGTAGTATATCATGTTTAGTGTGCACAAGATCCTGGGTTCAAGGCATGAACAATAACAATATCTGATATTTTTAGTAAGCTGGTAATTCCATAGTATTTCATATAAATTTTATATTCTCACAGATATATGGGAAAAGAACACCACCAAATCAACTAACATAGAGAAAAACACAGGTATTTTCAAAAGCAGGTGTCAGGGGCTGGGAAGGTGGCTCAGAGGTAGAGTGCTTGCCTTGCATGCATGAGGCCCTGGGTTCGATTCCTCAGCACCACATAAGCAAAAAGAAAA
>NW_012267847.1:0-1866 GCF_000151885.1 Dipodomys ordii | reverse complement strand
GCTCAAGGCTAGCGCTCTACCACTTGAGCCACAGTGCCACTTCTGGCTTTTTTCTTTTTGCTTATGTGGTGCTGAGGAATCGAACCCAGGGCTTCAGGCAAGCCACCTTCCCAGCCCTTATTTGCCATTCTTTACTCTTCTTCTGAGAAGTCTCTCCTTAGCTCCTTTGCCCATATAGGGATTGGTTTATTAGGTTTGGGAGGAATTACTTTCTTGAGTTTCTTTGTGTATTAGGCCTTTGTCAGATATATTGCTGGTAAAAAAATTTTCTTGGTCTGTTGGCTTTCTAGTTTATCAACTATAACCTTTGCTGTGCAGAAACTTGTCTCTTTCCTATCTGTTGTGCCCCCTGGTACTCTTCTCAAAAAGTTTCCATCTATGCTTATAAGTTCTAGTGTTTCTCCTATTCCTTCTTGCAGTAATTTCAAACTTTCAGGTATAACGTTGAGATCTTTGATCCACTTTGCATCAATATTAGTGCAAAAGATAAAATAGAGCAAAAGAAAAATTGGACCCTATCAAAATTTTAAAGTTCTGCTCTGTAATGCTGTTAATTAAAAAAATAATGACAAACAGGGATCCACTTTTAGTTTTCTGAATATGGATGCCCAGTTTTCCCAACATAAATTATTGAAGAGGCTGTTATCCACCATTTATCTTTGGTTCCCTTATCAAATATCAGATAACTGTAAGTACATGATTTTATTTCTTGTCTGTTTATTTCTTCTAGTCTGTTCTATTGATCTTCAGGTCTATTTTTGTGCTTTTGGTGTTATAGCTCTATAGTAGAGTTTGAGGTCTGGGATTGTGATACCACTGGCATTGTGTTTTTTTGCCTAGAATTGCTTTGGCCTTTTGAGGCCTTTTGTTGTTCCATATGAATTTTTGGATTGTTTTCTCTATCTTGGTAAAGAATGTCACTGGGATTTTAATGAGGACTATGTTAAATTTATAGATCATTTTTGGCAATATGGTCATTTTCACAGTATTAGTTCTATTTATCCACGAACATGGAAGGTATTTCCATTTCCTGATATCATCTCTAATTTATTTCTTCAAATTTTCAGTTTTTGTTTTAAAGGTCTTTTGCTTCCTTGGTTAAGTTTATTCCCAATTGTTTGGTTTTGTTTTTTTTTTTTTGAGAATACTGCAAATGGAGTTATTTTCCCAATTCTCCTCTCTTAAGCATAATAGGACTATTTCAAAAATAAAAACAATGAACAATAAACAAAAAACCCCTCAATAGTAAGAAAAGTACAGTATATGAAAATGATCAGACGACTTAAATATAAAATACCATGGATTAAATTAAGGTATCATATTTAGTGGTATAGTCACTCTGAATAACAGTTTGGTTCTTAGCCATGCATACAGGTCTATAATACTGGCACTTGGAAGGCCAAGGCAGGAAATTGAGTTCAGGAGGCCAGCCTCCTGAACTATCCTAACAAGATCCAGTATCAAACATAAAAAAAAATAAAAGTCCATTCAAAGCAGGTTACACTTTTATTTGTAGCTACTTGAGATGCACAGATCAGAAGGATCATGATTTGAGACCAGCCCAGAAAGAAAGTTAGTGAGATAGGTGGTACCTATCTGTCATACCAGCTATGCAGGAATTGCAAAACGGATTATCTCAATATAGACAAAAAAAATGTGAGACCCAATTTGAAATAATAAAGAAAAAGGGCTGTATGGGGCTGGGAAGGTGGCTCAGTGGTAGAGCGCTTGCCTTGCATGCATGAGGTCCTGGGTTCGATTCCTCAGCACCATATAAGCAAAAAGAAAAAAGCCAGAAGTGGCGCTGTGGCTCAAGTGGTAGAGCACTAGCCTTGAGCTGAAGAGCTGAGGGACAGTGCCCAGGCC
>NW_012267846.1:5883-8064 GCF_000151885.1 Dipodomys ordii | reverse complement strand
GATCCTCAGATCCCAGCCTCCTGAGTAGGTAGGATTACAGGCATGAGCCACCAGTGCCAGGCTAACAAATAGTTTAAATAGGGATACAGGTGGACCCATTGCAAAGAGATATACAAGTTCTTATGTTGAAAAACGAACTTTACAACTTTGGCGGGGAGGGAGAGGGAGGGACGGGGTAGATGGAAAGGGATGGGAAGGGGAAACAAAGAGGCAGTAACAATGCTTGATAAGAAATGTTCTCATTATCTTGCCCATGTAATTGTAACCGCTCTATACGGTACTTTCACAATAAAAACAAAATTAAATTAAAAAGAAATAGAAAGCAGGGCCAGAGGTTGGATAGCACACCAGACTAATGAGAGCAAGCCCTTGAGTTGAAACCCCACTACCATAAGAAAAAAAAAAGAACAAAAGGAAGAATCTTTCTTATCACATCCCTAAAGAAATTTTCTGGAATACTATACAATGAAAACCAAAACTTTAAGTTCAAATGTCAAGTAATGAACATCTTGAATTGTTATACAAATTGTATTACCCCTGGAAAACTCAACTTTCTTATGCACCAGTGTTATTCTCTGTTAAATCTTTTCAGTTGATACCTCACGTGGGCTCACATTATTTCAACCTATATGAGTTGCATCGTATCCAGATATGATTAGAATATTAGAAATAAGACTTACTTTTGAATGGACAGGTAACAGAGTTAGGAAAGAGGATTAATAGAGAAATGTTCACAGCAGGACTAAGAATATTAGCAGTGAAAAAATTCATCAGTCAATTCTTAATTCATGCTGAGATTTCTTGAAAACAAAAGATGTAAAGGTGCCTAAATGTAAACATTTAGAAAAGATGGAGGACAGTTTAAAATGTGATGCACTTAGCATGCACATTCACAGAGGAAATTATAGGGTCCATTGTCTGTTACTTGTAGTACATAAAGAAAATTAAGTCATACAAGCCAAAAGTCTGTTGTCACTGCTTTTATATTTCTCCCAGAACTTTCTGCTTGATAACTCTGATAGGCATAAATGTGTGATGTGGACAGACTTTCACTAAAATACAGGTCATGAGAGTCTGCATGACAAATTCCTGCAGAATGCAAAGAATATGATAGTAATGGAAAGAAGTCATTTATATAGCCATTAAAAAAGGAAGTTAACATATAGAATATGCAAAAGATTCATTATTGACTTACAAGGAGTATTATATTAAATTATAATGTCAATCAATAAATATGATATCAGAATGTTTAACAATGCCATATCTATGAAGGATTAGGAATTTCTCCTTGTAACTTATTCCTGTACCATTGTTTAAAGCATGGCTGTGATTATTAACTTTTCATTGAAGACAAATAATTCATTGACATTATTCAATAGTGAAAATGAAGCAAGGTGGGTCTTAGATTTGTGTCCTTTGGTTTATGTTTGCTTTATAGAAGTTTTCCCATTAGATTTTCCAAGGAAAAATGAGAGAAGTCATGGGTAAGCTCTATTCCGTGATACTCTGTTGCTATTTCTCAAATATCAGCTCGCTTACCACATACCTCAGAGAGACAATGTGATCAGCAAATCATTTATGAAGGGTGTATTGTTTTATGGTGATCTATCAAGGATATGTTCCAAAATGTTTACAAACAAGACCACACTAAAGCTACCAGCACAACGATGTTTATTGCAGCATTATTTACTATAGCTAAGATATGAAACCAACCCAGATGCCCCTCAGTAGATGAATGGATCAAGAAAATATGGAATAAATACACAATGGAATTCGATGCCTCCATCAGAAAAAATGACATTGCCCCATTTGTTAGGAAATGGAAAGGCTTGGAAAAAATTATATTAAGTGAAGTAAGCCAAGCCCAAAGAAACATAGGTCCCATGGTTTCCCTTATTTGCACTATCTAGTATATGTATGAGTCAAGCAGAAAAGGTCAGATAAGGTGATGTTAGGGAAATGAACCCTAAGATATGTATTCAATTTTTTTCTTTCATGCGATTGTTTCTAATGCATTTATAAGATTATTTCTTTATTGCTTTGTATGTCCTTCCCCCACAGTATAACCCCTGCTTTCACGGTATTTGATGTCGGTATAATTTGTGGAGGGGAAGGGGAAAAACAAGTCGTTTAAATAAGGATACAGATGTACCCGTTGCAACAATGAGATGTACAAGTTGT
>NW_012267846.1:1633-2082 GCF_000151885.1 Dipodomys ordii | reverse complement strand
GGATAAAATCAGGATATATAGATAGAATAGGAGATAACTACTAACTTTAGCCTAATATTCAAATGTTCAAGCAAAGTAAATTAGTTCTGAAATGATGAGAAACTTGTGGGATGTGGGAAAAAACTTTAATGTTGCCAGTATATGTCTAAAAACAGTATTTGGGAAAGACAAAATATGTTCATGCTAGGAATAAATTTAAGAAGTAAAGGCCCTCTATCATGAAAACTTTAAAATCCTGAAAAATGAAATTAAAGCAGAACAAAAGAAGTAGAAAAACCTCCCATGCTCCCAGATTGGGAGGGTTAACATCATGAAAATGGCAATACTGCCAAAGGCTATCTACAAATCAAATGTAAAACCCATCAATATCCCAATCTTATTCTTCAAGGAAATAGAAAAAGCAATCCAAAAAGTCATGTGGAACAATAAAAGACCCTGAAGAATAAAAA
>NW_012267846.1:1134-1583 GCF_000151885.1 Dipodomys ordii | reverse complement strand
GGATAAAATCAGGATATATAGATAGAATAGGAGATAACTACTAACTTTAGCCTAATATTCAAATGTTCAAGCAAAGTAAATTAGTTCTGAAATGACGAGAAACTTGTGGGATGTGGGAAAAACTTTAATGTTGCCAGTATATGTCTAAAAACAGTATTTGGGAAAGACAAAATATGTTCATGCTAGGAATAAACTTAAGAAGTAAAGGCCCTCTATCATGAAAACTTTAAAATCCTGAAAAATGAAATTAAAACAGAACAAAGGAAGTGGAAAAACCTCCCATGCTCCCAGATTGGGAGGGTTAACATCATGAAAATGGCAATACTGCCAAAGGCTATCTACAAAATCAAATGCAAAACCCATCAATATCCCAATCTTATTCTTCAAGGAAATAGAAAAAGCAATCCAAAAAGTCATGTGGAACAATAAAAGACCCTGAAGAATAAAAA
>NW_012267846.1:482-1084 GCF_000151885.1 Dipodomys ordii | reverse complement strand
AAAACCCATCAATATCCCAATCTTATTCTTCAAGGAAATAGAAAAAGCAATCCAAAAAGTCATGTGGAACAATAAAAGACCCTGAAGAATAAAAATATTTCTTAGCAGAAAGAACAGTGCTGAAGGAATAACAATCCCAGACTTTAAACTCTACTACAAAGCCATAATAATCAAAACAGCTTGGTACTGGCACAAGAATAGACCTGAAGACCAATGGAATAGAGCCAAAGACCCAGAAATAAACCCACCGATCTATAGCCACCTAATCTTCCATGAGGGAGCCAAAAATATAGAATGGAAGAAAGACAGCCGTTTCAGTAAATGGTGCTGGCAAAATTGGTTAAACACCTGTGGAAAACTAAAGCTTGATCCTTATATATCACCTTGCACCATAATCAACACCAAATAGATCAAAGACCTAGAAGTAAAAGCAGATACCCTGAAAACATTACAAGAAGGAATAGCAGAAACTCTAGAGCTCCTTGGAATAGGCCGATATTTTCTTAATAAAGAACCAAAAACACAATAATCAAAGAAAGGTTGGACAAATGGAATTGCATGAAACTGCAGAGCTTCTGCATGGCAAAGCCCATAGCTAACAA
>NW_012267846.1:0-432 GCF_000151885.1 Dipodomys ordii | reverse complement strand
ATAAAAGACCCTGAAGAATAAAAATATTTCTTAGCAGAAAGAACAGTGCTGAAGGAATAACAATCCCAGACTTTAAACTCTACTACAAAGCCATAGTAATCAAAACAGCTTGGTACTGGCACAAGAATAGACCTGAAGACCAATGAAATAGAGCCAAAGACCCAGAAATAAACCCACTGATCTATAGCCACCTAATCTTCCATGAGGGAGCCAAAAATATAGAATGGAAGAAAGACAGCCTTTTCAGTAAATGGTGCTGGCAAAATTGGTTAAACACCTGTGGAAAACTAAAGCTTGATCCTTATATATCACCTTGCACCATAATCAACACCAAATGGATCAAAGACCTAGAAGTAAAAGCAGATACCCTGAAAACATTACAAGAAGGAATAGCAGAAACTCTAGAGCTCCTTGGAATAGGCCGATATTTTC
>NW_012267845.1:10694-11429 GCF_000151885.1 Dipodomys ordii | reverse complement strand
TTCTTTTTGCTTATGTGGTGCTGAGGATTCGAACCCAGGGCCTCATGCATGCAAGGCAAGCACTCTACCACTGAGCCACCTTCCCAGCCCTCTCTTGTGCTCAAGGCTAGTGCCTTACCACTTTGAGCCACAGCTCCACTTCTGGTATTCTGGTGGTTAATTGGAGATAAGAGTCTCAATGCCTTTCCTGCTTGGGCTGGCTTTGAACTGTGATCCTCAGATCTCAGCCTCCTGAGTAACTAGGATTACAATCGTGAGCTACCAGCCAGGGCCCATATTTCTTTTTAATCTTTTGGTCTCTTATTCTCTGGGAGGTCTACCTTGATGCTATGGGTTGAAAGCTGCCTCTCCAAAATTGACATGTTGGAAGTCTTACATTCCTCTCCCTCAGTAGCTCAGAATGCAAGTCTTTGGAGATAAGCCCTTTAAATAGGCAATAAAGGCAAGGTGGGGTCCGTGATTAGATGACTTTAGAAGGTGGCCATTAGGATACAGGTGCGCACACACATTGGTCGGCATGTCCATACTCGCAGGTGGCCAGGCTCGTGGCCTACAGGACTCTGATCACTCTTGTTAAGTGCTCCTGCTCTGCCAACCTCGTCCCTAACCGGGCAGTCCACATTTTGAGGTTTGCGCCTGAACCCACAAGCCCAAGCTCCAGAGTTATTCGTGGTTTGTGTGTGACACCGTGCGTTTTGCATCCTCGAGGGGCACGGGGCGTCTGCCCCCGCTGGA
>NW_012267845.1:4393-5829 GCF_000151885.1 Dipodomys ordii | reverse complement strand
CCCAAAAAGATTTTGGACATTAAATCACATCTAATTTATCAGCACACGAAGGAGATGTACCTCTACTTTCAATCTTTCTTTATACTCACATCTAAATTGTCATAAAAGATGTTATGTTGAATATCTGTGTGAAAGATACCTTTCAGAGAGAGAGAGAGAGAGAGAGAGAGACAGTCAATAAATGGGCTGGGTGTGTAGCTCAGAGCCTTTACCTAGTATGCCTAGGCCCTGGGTTTGACCCCCAGCATTGCAAAAAAAAAAAAAATCCAACAAGAAGATAGTTACTTAATAAAAACCTGTGGTGAATCTTTTATATGGGGAAAATTTCATTTGAATGTTCAATAGTCAACATGTATTCAACTCTTACTGTATGTGAGACTTTTCTATGCATTTTACATATATTTATGTAATTTATCAACTCTTCACAACGACATTAGGTGTGTACTTTTATAATCTGCAAAACTGGTTATTATTTCCATTTTAGAAATAAGGAAACGATAGTATAGTGATTTTTAATAACATGTGCAAAGATCACCCAGATACTAAGAAGGAGAACAGAGATCCAAATAAAGCTCCTATTTATCCACCCACTCCGCCTAAAACTTCAGACTTGACTTGCTGTCTGATTTACGAAGAGGCCAAATGATAGAATCACACTATCTTTTAATGAAGCCACCGGTATCGGGAAAGGGGATGTGGAGAAGAAAGAAAAAGCTTTCCACTGACTCATTGTTGTCAGATAGTTTTCTACATTTCTACATAGTGAGCTACATTTTAAGTCATAGCTTTGATGTTTTTCTGGTTACAAAAGTCATAAAAACGCAAGCAATATTATCACATAAAGTTCATATCCACAAGTGAAACAATCCCTTCCTATTCCACTGCATTTATAAGTTAAATCATTCTGGGCTGGGAAAGTGGCTCAGTGGTAGAGCGCTTGCCTTACATGCCTGAGGCCCTGGGTTCGATTCCTCAGCACCACATAAGCAAAAAAAAAAAAAGAAAAAAGCCGGAAGTGGCGCTGTGGCTTAAGTGGTAGAGCACTAGCCTTGAGCTGAAGAGCTGAGGGACAGCGCCCAGGCCCAGAGTTCAGGGCCCATGACTGGACCCCCCCCAAAAAAAAACACAAAATAAGTTAAATCATTCTGAACTTTAAACACGGTTTGTATTGTCTAGTGACTGAATCCATTTCCTTTTCTGGTGTGTGTGGATGGGTTGGTTTTATTATATTTACTTAGATACCCTTTCCTGAATTATTCACACCCTGCTGTGAGCCTCTGTGAGTCTCTTTCTGCTTTATTATTGATCGGTTATTCTTGGGTACTGTGAATTTACCACAGTCCCAACTTGTAATTGCTAGCCTGTCACCTCCGGCTTTAGGAGGCACAGGGAAGAAGGAAGCAAAGCCAAGTTTGTGGTGGCCAGAGGGTCATGGA
>NW_012267845.1:3117-3433 GCF_000151885.1 Dipodomys ordii | reverse complement strand
TTTCTTTTTGCTTATGTGGTGCTGAGGAATCGAACCCAGGGCCTTGAGCATGCAAGGCAAGCGCTCTACCACTGAGCCACCTTCCCAGCCCCGGGTTGGTTTTATTATATTTACTTAGATACCCTTTCCTGAATTATTCACACCCTGCTGTGAGCCTTTGTGAGTCTCTTTCTGTTTTATTATTGATCGGCTATTCTTGGGTACTGTGAATTTACCACAGCCCCAACTTGTAATTGCTAGCCTGTCACCTCCGGCTTTAGGAGGCACAGGGAAGAAGGAAGCAAAGCCAAGTTTGTGGTGGCCAGAGGGTCATGGA
>NW_012267845.1:767-1262 GCF_000151885.1 Dipodomys ordii | reverse complement strand
AGAGAAATGATAGAAGGGGTGACATTGATCAACTTGTATTGTACTCAAACTAAGGTTGAATTGGAAACTCCTTCATACAACTACTTAAAGATAATCTTTTTAAAAAACAAAAGGACAAAGGTACATAAGCCAGGGTCCCTGACCTCAAGGACTACGATGTAGATAGGTATACACACACATTCAAACATACACAGACATACACAGATAGAAAAAAAATAAGGTTAGATATAAGTAGGTGTAAACACAGAGGTATTCTTTTTCATATTTTTTCAACTTTGTTGAGGTACAATTGATAAATACAATTTGTAAAAAATTTAAGGTATGCAATGTGATGTTTTCATAGGCATGCATAGTGTGAAATGTTTACCATCTGGAGCTAATTAAAATCTCCACAGGTTCTCATAGTCATCACTCTTAGCCTATGTTGTGAGAACACTGAAGGTTATCCTTAAGAAAACAACTTGAGGGGCTGGGAAGGTGGCTCAATGGTAGAGT
>NW_012267845.1:0-717 GCF_000151885.1 Dipodomys ordii | reverse complement strand
AGAGAAATGATAGAAGGGGTGACATTGATCAACTTGTATTGTACTCAAACTAAGGTTGAATTGGAAACTCCTTCATACAACTACTTAAAGATAATTTTTTTTAAAAACAAAAGGACAAAGGTACATAAGCCAGGGTCCCTGACCTCAAGGACTATGATGTAGATAGGTATACACACACATTCAAACATACACAGACATGGGGCTGGGAAGGTGGCTCAGTGGTAGAGCATTTGCCTTGCATGCATGAGACCCTGGGTTCCATTCCTCAGCACCACATAAGCAGAAAAAAGAGCCGGAAGTGGCGCTGTGGCCCAAGTAGTAGAGCGCTAGCCTTGAGCTGAAGAGCTGAGGGACAGCGCCCAGGCCCAGAGTTCAGGCCCACGACCGGATCCAAAAACAAAAACAAAAAAAACAAACATACACAGACATACACAGATAGAAAAAAAAATAAGGTTAGATATAAGTAGGTGTAAACACAGAGGTACTCTTTTTCATATTTTTTCAGCTTTGTTGAGGTACAATTGATAAATACAATTTGTAAAAAATTTAAGGTATGCAATGTGATGTTTTGATAGGCATGCATATTGTGAAATGTTTACCATCTGGAGCTAATTAAAATCTCCACAGGTTCACATAGTCATCACTCTTAGCCTATGTTGTGAGAACACTGAAGGTTATCCTTAAGAAAACAACTTGAGGGGCTGGGAAGGTGGCTCA
>NW_012267844.1:22195-22912 GCF_000151885.1 Dipodomys ordii | reverse complement strand
GTGCCCTTCCACACGGGCACCAGAGCGCGTGTGCCCTTCCACACGGGCACCAGCGAGCTCGTGTGCCCTTCCACACGGGCACCAGCGAGTGCGTGTGCCCTTCTACACGGGCACCAGAGCACGTGTGCCCTTCCACACGGGCACCAGCGAGCGCATGTGCCCTTCCACATGGGCACCAGCGAGCGCGCGTGCCCTTCCACACGGGCACCAGCGAGTGCGTGTGCCCTTCCACAAGGGCACCAGCGAGTGCGTGCCCTTCCACACGGGCACCAGCGAGCGCGTGTGCCCTTCCACACGGGCACCAGTGAGCGCGTGTGCCCTTCCACATGGGCACCAGAGCGCGTGTGCCCTTCCACACGGGCACCAGCGAGCGCGCGTGTCCTTCCACACGGGCACCAGAGCGCGCGTGCCCTTCCACACGGGCACCAGCGAGTGCGCGTGCCCTTCCACACGGGCACCAGCGAGTGCGTGTGCCCTTCCACACGGGCACCAGCGAGTGCGTGCCCTTCCACACGGGCACCAGCGAGTGCGTGTGCCCTTCCACATGGGCACCAGCGAGTGCGTGTGCCCTTCCACACGGGCACCAGCGAGCGCGCGTGTCCTTCCACACGGGCACCAGCGAGCGCGCGTGTCCTTCCACACGGGCACCAGCGAGTGCGTGCCCTTCCACACGGGCACCAGCGAGCGCGTGTGCCCTTCCACACGGGCACCAGCGAG
>NW_012267844.1:21846-22145 GCF_000151885.1 Dipodomys ordii | reverse complement strand
ATAGATCTTGTGTTCTGTGTGGGCATTGTGTAGATCCCATGTTCTGTGTGGGAAGTGTGTAAATCCCATGTTCTGTATGGGTAGTGTATAGATCCATTGTTTTGTGTGAGCAGTGTGTAGATCCCATATTCTGTGTGAGCAGTGTATAGATCCTGTGTTCTGTGTGGGTAGTGTGTAGATCCATTGTTCTGTGTGAGCAGTGTGTAGATCCCATGTTCTGTGTGAGCAGTGTGTAGATCTCGTGTTCTGTGTGAGCAGTGTGTAGATCCCATGTTCTGTGTGAGCAGTGTATAGATCCC
>NW_012267844.1:16888-17260 GCF_000151885.1 Dipodomys ordii | reverse complement strand
CACGTGTGCCCTTCCACACGGGCACCAGCGAGTGCGTGTGCCCTTCCACATGGGCACCAGCGAGCGTGTGCCCTTCCACATGGGCACCAGCGAGCGCGTGTGCCCTTCCACACGGGCACCAGAGCGCGTGTGCCCTTCCACACGGGCACCAGCGAGCGCGCGTGCCCTTCCACACGGGCACCAGAGCGCGTGTGCCCTTCCTCACGGGCACCAGCGAGCGCGTGTGCCCTTCCACATGGGCACCAGCGAGCGTGTGTGCCCTTCCACACGGGCACCAGAGCGCGTGTGCCCTTCCACACGGGCACCTGCGAGCGCGTGTGCCCTTCCACACGGGCACCAGAGCGCGTGTGCCCTTCCACACGGGCACCAGCG
>NW_012267844.1:10737-11924 GCF_000151885.1 Dipodomys ordii | reverse complement strand
CACACAGGACACTTCTGGCCTCTGAAGTGGGAGAGATGCGTTTCTCTCATGCAAGCTGTGGTCTGGCCTGTGTCGCAGACGCCTTGCGAGGGCCTTGTGGCCACGGCCAGCTGCCCAGCCCGCTCTGCGCTGGCACCCGGGCCTCGTGGCCACGGCCAGCTGCCCAGCCCGCTCTGTGCTGGCACCCGGGCCTCGTGGCCACGGCCAGCTGCCCAGCCCAGGTCCATGCCGAAGCCTGGCTGTGTGTCTTGCTCTCTGCCAGGCCCGTGGAGCCCCACGGGCACTGCAAGTGTTAACCACAGCAGAAGTGGGGGGCCCTTGCTGCAGGCGGGGCTGGGGTACAGCCCCTTCTCTTGATGGGGTGTGACCTTCCTCACCTCAGATGCTTCCTGGGCTGCACCTGGAAAGTTCCAGTACTGGGATACCAGGCACACAGTGGCCCGTCTCCTCCACTCCCTCCAGGGCTCCCAGCCCCGCACCACCTGACCACCGCCCCAGAAGTGGTTCTGTGTCTCTTGAAACAGCACAAGGGAGAATTCACTCAAGTTCACAGGCATGGTCTAGATAGCAGCACACACACACACGCACACACACACGCACACACAATGTACACGCCACGTAGCATGAATTCACAGTGCCATGCACACACACAAACACAGGTCAGAAGTGAGGATGGGTTCACAAGAGAGAAAACTCCTGCGGTCAGAACTCAGTGGCTCCAGGGACTGGCTCAGGTGGTAGAGAACGTGTCAGAAAACACAGACCCTGACTTCAGATGATAGGCAGACAGACAGAGAGACAGAGAGAAAGAAAGAGTGAGGGAAAGAAAGGAAGGAAAGAAGGAAGGAGGAAAGAAAGAGAAGGAAGGAAGGAGGGAAGAAGGGAGAAAGAGGACACCCCAGCAGCACAGCGGGCTCTGGTCCCGCCCTTGCTCAGGAGGTGGCTCCTGTGTTTGCAGGTCTCGTGTGGAGGCACGCAGCGTGTTCTCGGGCACGCAGCGTGTTCTCGGGCTCGTGGCGTGTTCTCGGGCACGCGGCATGTTCTGTGTTCTCGGGCATGCGGCGTGTTCTGTGTTATCGGGCTCGCAGCGTGTTCTCGGGCACACAGTGTGTTCTCGGGCACACAGCGTGTTCTCGGGCACATGGCGTGTTCTCGGGCTCGGGGCGTGTTCTCGGGCACGCAGCGTG
>NW_012267844.1:0-418 GCF_000151885.1 Dipodomys ordii | reverse complement strand
CTGGGTGGGGCTGGGTCGGCCTGCCTGGGCTGAGGCTAGCTCGCACAGTGCCTTCCTGCCCTGAGAGAACCAGGCCTGCCTTCGGGGTGAGGAGGACCCTGCCCAGCCCCGGGGATGAGGGCACTTGGCACTGGGCAGGTGGCGGCTCGGGCGTCATGTGCTTCAGCCACTTCCTAAATGATCGAAGGGGGCTGGACTTCTATCCTGCGTCCCCCACGCCACGGGCAGCTCCATCCTGCGTCCCCCACGCCACGGGCAGCTCCATCCTGCGTCCCCCACGCCACGGGCAGTTCCTGGACCTCCATCCTCCATCCTCTGTCTGCTATTCTTAGAAAGTTCAAGGGAGAGACCAGACTAGCACCTCTGTGGCACCCTAAGAGGTCAGCAGTGTTGCAATGCTTTTAAAACTTGGGGAAAC
>NW_012267843.1:12595-13920 GCF_000151885.1 Dipodomys ordii | reverse complement strand
TCAGCTCAAGGCTAGTGCTCTACCACTTGAGCCACAGCACCACTTCCGGCTTTTTTCTTTTTGCTTATGTGGTGCTGAGGAATCGAACCCAGGGCCTCGGGCATGCAAGGCAAGCGCTCTACCACTGAGCCACCTTCCCAGCTCCCAGGGTGGCTTTTTTATGAAAAAAAAAAAATTCCAGCCTACAACCAGGACTGAGAGTGGAGAAACATAAAATATTGCCCACACCCAGCACTGAAGCCCTCATATTGTTTATGAGTCCGAAGCAAGGGCGATTTAGGCGGTTTTTGATAAACACTTCATCCTCTACATCCTAAGAGAAGCGCAATACTTGTCAAGCGTGCATTTTTATGAGCCATCCCCCTATAAAACTTGCATGAAAGGTCCGTGCGTAATGTGGGTTTTGGTGGTAAATTGGCCCGATACACGGGTCAGTTGCATCAAATTAGCATCGACCCGTAAAACGTTACTGAGTGATTCCTCAAATCTGCCAAGTCTTCAAATCAATTTTGCCAAAAGCATCAGGATTATTTTTTTTCCAACTTTGATAAACCTTTCATATTAGTTATCACACAAGAGCATAAATTTCTCTAATCTGTCTTTCCACAAAAAAAAAGGTGTTATTTTTTTTTCCCAAACTGCTTTTAGCTTTTCCTTCTTTGTAGGCCCACCTACACATCATATAAACAATGTGTGCATGTCATCGATTCATTTGCTGGCATATATATATATATATATATACACATTTATATTTAGATAGATATATAATTTATATTTTTGCAGATCTCAAGGCTTGAAAAAAATCAGGGCCTGAGTCCTGTCCCTGGGCTTTTTAAAAATTTTCTTCTAAAGGCTGGTACTCTACTATGTGAGCCATAGCTCTACTTCTGGTTCTGGTTGGTTGGTTTGCTTGCTTGTTTTTTTTTTTTTTTTTTTTTTTTGTCGGTCGTGGGGCTTGAACTCTGGGCCTGGGTGCTGTCCTTCAGCTCTTCAGCTTAAGGCGAGTGCTCTACCACTTGAGCTACAGCGCCACTTCTGGTTTTCTGGTGGTTTATTGGAGATAGGAGTTTCACGGTCTCTCCTGCACGGGCTGGCTTTGAACCTTGATCCTCAGATCTCAGCCTCCTGAGTAGCTAGGACTACAGGCATGAGCCACCAGCGCCCGGCGCTTGCTTGTTTTTGATGCTTAATTGAAGATAAGAGTCTCACAGATAAGAGTCTCCTGTTCCTGGGGCTGAGAAGGTGGCTCAGTGGTAGAGTGCTTGCCTTGCATGCATGAGGCCCTGGGTTCGATTCCTCAGCACCACATAAGCAGAAAAAGCTGG
>NW_012267843.1:8075-10762 GCF_000151885.1 Dipodomys ordii | reverse complement strand
GGTGCTGAGGAATTGAACCCAGGGCCTCAGGCATGCAAGACAAGCGCTCTACTACTGAGCCACCTTCCCAGCCCCAAAGATAGCTTTTATTTTATGCCAGTCCTAGGGCTTGAACTTAGGGCCTGTGTGCTGTCCTTGAGCTTCTTTTTGCTCAAGGCTAGTGCTCTACCACTTTGAGCCGCAACATCACTTCTGGGTTTTTCTGAGTACTTAATTGTAGATAAGAGTCGTACCGACTTTTCTGACCAGGCTGGCTTCAAACCATGATCCTCAGATCTCAACCTCCGGAGTAAATAGCATGACAGGCATGAGCCACCAGCGCCCAGCTCCAAAAGATAGCTTTGAAGGTAGGACTAAGGCTATTCCGGGGATGCCAGCTTTCTCAGTCTACCTGTAGCCTCCTTGGTTGTCTTCTGAATTTCCAAGTCTTACAGTTGCAGCCTAGACTATCAGATCACAAATGACAGGTAGTTTGTGCACAGGGTAAAAGTCATCATTTTGTTTTTCTTCCCCAAGACCAATTTGTAAGTCTCATCTTCTACCACAGTGATTTACTGACCAGAGGGTCACACATCTGTCAGCTGATAAGATATGAGTAGCTATTTCCCATATATTCCGCCATCTGAGCTAACACAGCTGTTTCTGGCTTGTCCAAGCCTTCAGTCTCCTGGGTCTCTGGATAGTCTTCAGGAGAAATCCTCTCCTAGGACCCAGATGCTCAGGAATCAGAGAAATCCTGACGGTCATTCTAAAGACCACACCAAGGAGATGTCCCCTGCAGGTTCCCCTCCTCCAGAAAACTTCCTGAGGTTTTAAGAACTAATGTTACAGCACCGGTGGCTCACGCCTGTCATCTTAGCTACTCAGGGGGCTGAGATCTGAGAATCATGGTTCAAGGCCAGCCTAGGCAGGAAAGTGTATGTGACTCTTATCACCGATGAACCACTAGAAAACTGGAAGGGAAGCTATGGCTCAAAGTGGTAGAGTGCTAGTCTTGAGCAAAAGAACTCAGGGATAGTACCCAGGCCCTGAGTTTAAGCCCCATGACCGATTAAACAACTAATGTCATATAGTCATCTACATACCATCCTCTTTGTGTGTGTGTGTGTGTGTGTGTGTGTGTGTGTGTACTGGAGTTTGAACTCAGGGCCAGGGTACTCTCTCTTAGCTTCTTTATTCCAGGCTGGCACTTGACCACTTGAGCAACAGCTCCCTTTCTGGCTTTTTGTTGATTCATTAGAGATAAGTCTCATGGACTTTCTTGACCCCACTGGCTTCAGGCCATGATCTATAGATCTCAGCCTCCTGAGTAGCTAGAATGACAGATGTGAGTTCCAGTACCCAGCTACCATCTTTAAAACTTTTTATTTATTTATTTATTTTTGGCTGTTCCTCAGCAGGGTTACCTTGACCGTCTTAGGCCAACTCTAGAGAAATCTCCTTGGCTGTTTTCTGTGTGTTGTTTGCCAGTCCTGTGGTTTGGACTTAGGGCCTGGCAATGTCCCTAAGATTCTTTTTTTTTTTTTTGTCGGTCGTGGGGCTTGAACTCTGGGCTTGGGCGCCGTCCCTCAGCTCTTCAGCTCAAGGCGAGAGCTCTACCACTTGAGCTACAGCGCCACTTCCGGTTTTCTGGTGGTTTATTGGAGATAGGAGTCTCACAGTCTTTCCTGCCCGGGCTGGCTTTGAACCGCGATCCTCAGATCTCAGCCTCCTGAGTAGCTAGGATTACAGGCGTGAGCCACCAGCGCCCGGCTTCCCTAAGATTCTTTTGCTCAAGGTTAGAGCTCTACTACTTGAGCCACAGCTCCACTTCTGGGTATTTTTGTTTTGTTTTGTTTTGGCAGTTTATTGGAGATGAGAATCTCACGGACTTTCCAGCCCGGACTGCTTTCAAAACCTGATCCTTAGATCTTAGCCGCCTGAGTAGCTAGGATGACAAGCGTGAGCCACCAGCGCCTGGCTAAACCTCCTTCTATAACTCATTATCTTCTAATCAGCCCAAAGTTTGCTCACTTGTTTCTCAGCAAGGACTGACTTTGCTTGGCATGTTTGCTCATTTCCTATCCATACATTCCCCTGTTTTCTGACTTTGTCTCCAGCAATGGCCATGAATTGGATAAATCGAGATTTTTTTTTCTAAGCTGGGAGTCATACAGTACAGCTAAGATGGCGGTCCTCAGACTATAGGCCAGAACCCCTTCCCAACCCACACCCCCCCTCACCAGCACTCAGGCAGGCTTGGTCCATCAGACACATCAGTAAACAATAAAAAGCTCCAAGCATCCATCTTCGCTTCCATCAGCAAAACCACAAAAAGCCCATCTAGACCTCCAGTGGCTAGTTCAACTCAGAGTACGCAAGTTCAGTAGCATTCTTCATGCACCATGCGTTCAGCCACAGAAATCCGACTTTCCTCCTTCCAAATGAATGGAAGGCAAAATTCTGAGACGAGCCTTCCAGGCACACTTACCCAACAACCATGCAGACAAAAGAAAAAGCCCCAAACCCAAAACTTCCCTAACTTTCCCACACTTAGGCACTTACATCAGCAGAGATTTGAATAAATGTTTTAAAAAATGGAATTCCCTTGATATGCTGTAATCAGTAAACGTTCATTATGGAAACAGCTAATATGCATGAAATTTCCCCAGTGATATTCCAGCTACAAGATTAAAAAAAAAAAAAAA
>NW_012267843.1:2701-3425 GCF_000151885.1 Dipodomys ordii | reverse complement strand
CGATGATTGTCTCCAGGATCCCTCGGGTACTGGGCTGCACTCGTGTGAACTGCTTTGGCTCCATTCACACCCCGCAGCCAGGGAGCTGATGGTGTTTGTCTGAGTGATGCCAAGTGAGCACCGGGCTCTGACCTGGCACCGCCGCCGCTGGGGAGGCCCCGGTCGCAGCTGGGTAACCGGGTGGCTGTGTGTAATCCGGATCCGTGCGCGCGGGATACGGAGGGTGGGAGGCGCGGGGCTCTGGAGAGCACTGAGAGGCTGGCCCCTGCATCTGTCTTCTTGTGGAATAGGATCGAGGCCTTGTAACTTGTCTCCCTCCATCTCCAGATTCCTGGGTCTCTTGACTCTTTGAACAGTGTTCAATGAACCATCCAAGTTTTCCCTTGAGGGATTCTTCATCTGCTCTGCCGGCCACCCCCCACCCCCACCACCATCCCTCTGGGTCATGGGGCTTGAACCCAGGACCTAGGCACTGTCCTTGATCTCTTTCACTCAAGGCTAGTGCTTTACTACTTTGAGCCACAGCTCCACTTCTGATTCTCAGGTAGTTTATTGGAGAAAGAGTCTCATGGACTTTCCTGCCTGAGCTGGCTTTGAACTGCAATCCTCAGATTTTACCCTCCTGAGTAGCTAGGATCACAGGAATAAGCCACCAGTGCCCAGCTCTTTTTTTCCTTTTCTTCTTCCTCTTCCTCCTCCTCCCCCTCCCCCTCCTCCCTCTCCT
>NW_012267843.1:0-1191 GCF_000151885.1 Dipodomys ordii | reverse complement strand
CGGAAGTGGTGCTGTGGCTCAAGTGGTAGAGTGCTAGCCTTGAGCTGAAGAGCTGAGGGACAGCGCCCAGGCCCAGAGTTCAGGCCCCATGACCAGACCAAAAAAAAAAAAAAAAAGCTAAGGGACAAAGCCAAGGCCCTGAGTTCAAACTCCAGGCCTGGTTGGGCAGTGGGGAGGGAGGGGAAGAAGAATTAAAAGGTAGGGAGGAAAGAGCCCAGTGTCTTCAGTGGCTCACGCCTATAATCCTAGCTACTCTGGAGGCTGAGATCTGAGGATCAGCGTTCAAAGCCAGCTTGGGCAGGAAAGTCCACAAGACTCTTGTCTCCAATAAGACACCAGAAAACTGGAAGTGGCGCTGTGGCTCAAGTGGTAGAGCGCTACTGCCTTTAGCTGAAGAGCTGAGGGACAGCGCTCAGGCCCAGAGTTCAGGTTTCACAACCAACCAAAAAAGGGTAGGAAGGAAAGTTTTAAAGCAGATAGAACAAGTTTATTTGAAAGCAAAAGGAAAATAAAGGAACAAACTCTTCATAGAGAGAGGCTGTAGAGCTGGGAGTTCAAGGAAATCCTCTGGGAGGGTGGTTAGTATAATAATGGGCTCCTCCAATATGTCCTGGCCTGGGCTTCATTCTGACTGCTTGATGGCTTGTGCATGCACCACCTCAGCTCTTTGCATTGGTTGAGTGGGCACCCAGAGCACTATGGAAAGAAGGAACATTTGCATGGGAACCCAAGGCATTATGGGCATAAGAAGCATTTGAGTGGGAACCCAGGACATTATGAACTGGAAATATCATAGGAAAAAATAAAAATCAAGATCGTCTTCCATTGTGTTTGGAAATCCATTGGCAAGATGAATCTTGTACCTTGGAGCTGGTGGTTCAGGTCTATAATCCTAGCTACTCAAGAGGCTGGGAACCTAGGGAATTATGGGAAGAAGGGTCATGATGGGCCATGTGTAACATCTGCCATTTTTGGTGGTGGTGGTGGTCCTGAACTTTCGTGGTCAAGACTAGTGCTCTACCACTTTGAGCCACAGCTCCACTTTTGGTTCATTGGAGTTAAGAGTCTCATGAACTTTCCTACTTGGGCTGGCTTTGAATCAGGGTCCTTAGATCTCAGCCTCCTGAGTAGCTAGAATGATAGGCATGAGCCATTAGCACCTGGCTTACCTATATATATATATATATATAT
>NW_012267842.1:15369-15677 GCF_000151885.1 Dipodomys ordii | reverse complement strand
AAGGAGGAGGCAACAATGCTTGATAAGAAATGTACTCATTACTTTGCTCATGTACTTGTAACCCCTCTATACGGGATTTCACAATTAAAAAAAATTACTGTAGAAATCAGTCTAAATGATGAGTAGTCTATATACTTGATTGAAACTGATAGATTTCATCCTGAGAAAATAACATATTTTTGAATCTAAGATACATATGTATTATTTATAAAATAAGTTTCCATATGACAGTGATGTGTAATATGAAGATGGATTGTATAAGAAATTATTTTGTAATTTCCTGTTGTCTACAATGACATCAATTGGAA
>NW_012267842.1:4300-5869 GCF_000151885.1 Dipodomys ordii | reverse complement strand
CATGAGCCATCAGTGCCTGGCTTATTCTTATTTGTGTTGTAGTTAACCTCTTGCAAACCTCTTCTCTGTATGACTGATTATGTTCAGAATGTATTTTATTATAAAGTTGAATTTAAACATTATGTGAGAATTAAGATTCAGGAGTGTCTAAGATAATTCAAGAAAATGAAATCCCTTAAAATGTATGCATGTGGAAAACAAAACAAGTGTCATCTAGTAACTGAAAATGACCATGAATCCGTGAATTTTGAGGTACAGTTGGTGCCTGTGTCCAAATGGTCCAAATGTGAGTTAGTATAACTTCACACCATGCTAGAGGTGGATAGCTAACATTCATAATTGAAGGCTTTTGAGACTTGAGGGAAACCAAACTTCCAACTTGACTTTCTTCTCTCAAACTAGAAGCCAAATGAAGAAGAGAAACCAGAGAAATAGTTTAAACATACAGAAGAAACCCATTCTTGAGTGGCCATTTGTCTCAGCATTTCCACAAGTTACCTTTTTTCTCCCAGTGTCAGCTGCATCTAAGAATTGTAAGGGGGGTCACTGAAAACCACTATTGCTATCTAAGTCTGGAGAATCTTTCAGCTTTTCTTGAGACCATAATTCTCTTAGTTATTTTCTTTGAATTATGCATGTAACATTATGCTTTCCCTGCATTAAGTAACATATTTCAACTGTCATCTGTGAAAACACATGCTATTAAAGATATTAGAAAATCTTATAATCTATTTATAATTGTCCATTTTGTGAAGCTACAATTAAGGACATTGCAGGCATATGTAGGATGATTCAGGCATATGTTTCCAAGATGTAGACTTTTAGACATGAGCTCTACTCTCCACCAAAACTTTTAAAGTTTTTCCTATACTTTAAGGCTCTATAGTGCTACTCATACATTGTTCATAACAATGTTTAAGATAATTTTTAGATGATAAAAAATTTAAGTGTCCATTATAGTTTAGGATTTGGACACAGAATTAGTACATAATGTTGGTGAGTCAGGATCTTCTTTCTTACTTGGAAGTTATAACTTTGATATATATATATATATATACATATATATATATACATACATACATATAGAGAGAGAGAAAGAGACAGAGAGAGGGAGAGTTGCATAATCTAGAAAGTGCCTTTATAGATAATGAGACTTCACAAGTCAAACATTGAAGTTGTTGATCAAAAGAGTCAACTATAAAAGGACAAAATAATTAAAAAGCATGAAAGATAAAAGATGTAAGAATAATTAGGAAAATGTTATATATAAAGTTTAAAAAACTTTTAATGAAGTGAGAAATAAGTTGATATATAAATTCATAATAGAAGTTTAGTGATCTAGAAAAGAACAATAAATTTTCTATAATCTTGCATATAATTATCATATTATACAATTTTGAAGAATGTTAACTAAAAGTAAAAAATGATTGTAATATGGAAATGTATTTGAATATATGTTTATATGTAACTATGCATGTTTATGTATGCCTGTATTAGCTTTAGAATAATATTTGTGTATTATATCAAATTCAATAGGAATATGAATAAAAGTTAACAACTCAAAAATAA
>NW_012267842.1:0-872 GCF_000151885.1 Dipodomys ordii | reverse complement strand
TACCTGATAGTATAACTTACCCTAAGTAATAGTCTCTCTTACAGATTATATTACTCTAAAATGGTATAACTTACCCTAAGTAATAGTCTCTCTTATAGATTATATTACTCTGAAATGAGAAGATCTCTATATATAATTTTTTTTTGGGGGGGGTCCGGTCGTGGGGCCTGAATTCTGGGCCTGGGCACTGTCCCTCAGCTCTTCAGCTCAAAACTAGTGCTCTACCACTTGACCCACAGAGCCACTTCCGGCTTTTTTTTTCTTATGTGGTGCTGAGGAATCGAACCCAGGGCCTTGAGCATGCAAGGCAAGCGCTCTACCACTGAGCCACTTTCCCAGCCCATCTATACATAATTTTTAAATGAAACATAATTATAACTCAACCATGTCCTTATGAAGCTGGGTGTTGACAAGGGCACTTTGCATGAGAATCAGTGGGAATTTTTTAAACTTTTTTAAATTTAAATAAGGAAGAGTTCTATCATGTTGAATGAGCTATTACAATCACATATTTGAAAGGAGAAACAACAGGTTCTGAACTGGAGGGAAGGGAGGGTGAATCCGCAATTCCATTTCCCATCGGAGGTATCAGTTTTTCCTATAATCACATATCAACAAGCTTCAGCAGGAATTTTTATGTGTAGAATTTTTATTAATCATTATCTTTCTATAAATAGAGTAGAAAACTGTATAATTGAGCATAACTAATCATATCCTGACTGTACTTATACCTCTGCATGTTAGTTTACACAGAACAACTTATTTTAAATGCAATACTGTATGTCATGTTTAATAATTGAATAGCAAAATATTTTTAAACTGAATGATGAATGCTGTATCTGCAATCATTAAAATTTTAACTTTTATAAATG
>NW_012267841.1:13272-13577 GCF_000151885.1 Dipodomys ordii | reverse complement strand
CAGCGTATTATGACAATGACAATGTTCTGATTGAAAAAGAAGAAACTTTAGACATCTTTAAAGCTAGATTCCCACATTGAATTCACGGTAATAAACGGCATTGGATTACATACAATAAGAATAAAAAGAGACTTCGGGGAAGATGGCGGAGGAGAAGTTGGAGGCTAAACAAGCTCTCTCATCGAAAGCAGTTTTAGAGTTCCAGTGAACAGTCCTAAGCCAGAGAATCACACCAAGTGTGCCTTCACAGGACAGAGGGTTAGGCCAGAGAGAGAAAAAACAGGCAAGGAGACAGCCCTGAGCAC
>NW_012267841.1:9517-10272 GCF_000151885.1 Dipodomys ordii | reverse complement strand
ATCTTTGTGATTCGTAGCCCATTAATATATAGTTGTTTGATGTAGAATAGATGTATCTGTTGAACTAGATTGTATCTGCAGACTATTGACTGCAAATACAGACTTTGGTTGATGCTTAAGATAGTGTTCTAGCACAAAACTGGTGTTAATTTCATCCCAAATGGACAGAGTAAGCCAGAAAAACACAAGAAAAATTGCAAGTCCGGGTATCTCAACTCCCACTCATGATAATCAGGGGACAGTACAGATAATGAATAATCCAGAGGAGGGTTCCCAAATAGCTCTACAAACACTGCTGGCAAATATGATAAATGAAAACATTGAAAACCTTCACAGGACACTGTATGAGCATGAGAGGGAGAGAGATGAGGCAATCCAAAAGATTATACAGCAATATCATAAGTGTGAGAAAGTTACTCAAAAACTGCACAGGATTTGCATGAGCAGCTTGAGAATACGCAAAGACAAAGGCAGGAATGGCGTGAGCGAGCTGAGAACATTCAAAGAGAACAACAGGAATCGCATGAACGGGAAGAAGCTAATAAAAGAGTAATACAGGAATTGAGAGATCAGGATGAGAATGCACAAAGATCCTTAAAGGCATTCATGGAATCCTTTAACAAAGAGGTGAAGCAAGTCAGGGAGACCACCAAGGGAATGCTGAATGGAAACCCACAGAAGGAATGGGAGTCCAAGGAAACCATAACCAATCAACTAAGTGATTTGAGAATAAACACTGAACACCAAATTAAGGA
>NW_012267841.1:4824-5168 GCF_000151885.1 Dipodomys ordii | reverse complement strand
AATTGAAAGAGAGAGTTCACTACCGAACACATTCTATGAAGCCATCATAACCCTCATCCCAAAACCAGGCAGGGACTCATCAAAGAAAGAGAACTGTAGACCCATTCCTTTGATGAACATTGATGCAAAACTTCTCAACAAATTTTTGGCCAATAGACTTCAACAATTCATCCAAAAAATCATACACCACAATCAAACTGGATGCATTTCAGGGATGCAAAGTTGGTTCAATATACACAAATCAATTAATATTATTCATCACATCAACAGGAGCAAGGATAAGAACCACATGGTTATCGCAATAGATGCAGAAAAAGCATTCGACAAGATCCAACACCCCTTCA
>NW_012267841.1:2525-2840 GCF_000151885.1 Dipodomys ordii | reverse complement strand
AACAACATTGAGATACGACCTCACTCTAGTTAGAATGGCTAAAATCAAGAACTGTATTAACCACAGATGCTAGAGGGGAAGTGGACAGAAGGGAACCTTTCTGCATTGTTGGTGGAAGTATAAACTTGTTCAACCACTTTGGAAAGCAGTATGGAGGTTCCTCAAAAGTCTCCACATAGAGCTCCCCTATGAACCCGCAGTCCCACTTTTGGGCATTTACACAAATGTTTACAAACAAGACCACACTAAAGCTACCAGCACAACTGTGTTTATCGCAACATTATTTACCATTGCTAAGATCTGGAACCACCCAGA
>NW_012267841.1:0-2475 GCF_000151885.1 Dipodomys ordii | reverse complement strand
AGGGTCTCATATCTAAAATATACTTTGAACTCAAAATTAATTCCCCAACAACAAATCCTCAAAGAAACAACTGCCCAATAAATAAGTGGCCTAATGACTTAATTTCTCTGAAAAAGAAAGAAGGATGGCCAATAGACACATGTAGAAATTCTCAACATCCTTAGCCATAAAAGAAATGCAAATCAAAACAACATTGAGATACGACCTCACTCTAGTTAGTATGGCTAAAATCAAGAACTGTATTAACCACAGATGCTAGAGGGGAAGTGGACAGAAGGGAAACTTTCTGCATTGTTGGTGGAAGTATAATCTTGTTCAACCACTTTGGAAAGCAGTATGGAGGTTCCTCAAAAGTCTCCACATAGAGCTCCCCTATGACCCCGCAGTCCCACTTTTGGGCTTACGCCAAATGTTTACAAACAAGACCACACTAAAGCTACCAGCACAACTGTGTTTATCGCAACATTATTTACCATTGCTAAGATCTGGAACCACCCAGATGCCCCTCAGTTAATGAATAGATCAAGAAAATGTGGTATATATACACAATGGAATTCTATGCCTCTATCAGAAAGAATGATATTGCCCCATTTGTTAGGAAATGGTAAGACTTCGAAAAAATTATATTAAGTGCAGTAAGCCAAGCCCAAAGAAACATTGGTCCCATGTTTTCCCTGATTTGCAATATCTAGTATATGTCTGAGTCAAGGAGAAAAGGTCAGATAAGGTGATGTTAGGAAAATGAACCCTAAGGTATGTATTTTAAATGTTTTTTTTCTTTCATGCATTTGTTTCTAATGCAATTATTATTTTTTGTTGCTTTGTATATCCCTCCCCCACAGTATAACCCCTGCTTTTACTGTATTGGATGTCGGTATAATCTGTGGAGGGGAAGGGGAAAAACAAGTCCTTTAAATAAGGAGACAGTTGGACTTGTTGCAACAATGAGAAGTCCAAGTTGTCATGTCGAAAACGAACTTTGCAACTTGGAGTGGGGGAAGTATTGGGTTGGGGTGGGGAGGATAGGAATGGATCGGAAGGGTAAACAAAGGAGGAGGCTACAATGCTTGATAAGGAATGTACTCACTTTCTTGCCTATGTAATTGTAACCCCTCTGTCCTTTTTTTGGCATTAAAAAATTAAAATTTAAAAAAAGACTAACAAGAGGAGAGTTTCGATATCAAGAAATATAATCCCATAAACAGGTAGAGACAGTAGAATTCCTAATGTTATTCCTGCATACTCCTGTATACTCACTTTTCTTGGTAGTATTTTTTTTTTGTTTTCCTGGGTTTTTTTGGTCGGTCGTGGGGCTTGAACTCTGGGCCTAGGCGCTGTCCCTCAGCTTTTCAGCTTAAAGGTTGAGCTCTACCACTTGAACTACCATGCCACTTCCGGTTTTCTGGTGGTTTATTGGAGATAGGAATGTCACAGTCTTTCCTGCCCAGACTGGCTTTGAACAGCGATCCTCAGATCTGTCTCCTGAATAGCTAGGATTACACGTGTGTGAATAGCTAAAGTAACTCCATTTTAATATGAAGCACCTTGAGCTCAGCTTCCCTCAGAGTAACCCCCAAAGGGAGCTGTGCTGCCAAAGAGAAAAATAGTTCTCAGATAAACCGCAGGTTGCCACCAACCCTGCCCACCCTTAAGGAACAGAACTGCTGCCCAGGTGTTCCAGCAGAAAAAGGCAAGTGTGATCAGGGAGGACTTACACCCCCTAACTTGTGAACTTACTTGTGTGGAAACCCCCTGAACTTGTGAACTTGCTTGTGTGGAAACACCCTACACTTGTTTGTTTGATACTATAACAGCTGTGCTAATTTTGAGTTTGGGGCCTCTTAGCATCACTGGTTACCAAGTGCGTGGAAGACCAGCTTGAGCTTGCAATAAACGACTCGTTGATGTTTGCATTGATCATGTTCTCTGGTGGTCTGAGAGGGGGTCATCCGAAATCTGGGCACTTCAATGTGAGCCAGCAGCACCTGGCTTGGTGGTATTGTTTTTTTAATAAATCAAATAATTTATTTCCACATTTTGATGGACTAAGATATAGTTTTCAACTTATGGTGATTAGTTCAAATAACATTCTCATATAGATACTATTCAAAAACCAATGATATGTTAAGACTATGATCTTCAATACAGCTGTGAACACATGACACAATTTACATAATAGCACTTACATGCCTGTAGTTGTCTTAAAAGGATACAGGCCGTAGAGCAAGGAGGTAAATTTTTTTTTTATTTCTGCATGAAACAATTTGTAACTTTATACCAACAAACTGAATTAGACTCTTTCCTTATTTGCAAGCTAAGGTGGAAAATGTAAGGACTCTTCACTTTTCCTTTTTCCTCCTCTAGAAGTCAACAGTATTTCTGGTAAATTACATCCATTTACAGATGAGAAATGTAAGGCCAACGGTCAATATAGTGAGTAAATAATGATACTAGAATTTGTGTGTGAGCTCTTCA
>NW_012267840.1:17024-17586 GCF_000151885.1 Dipodomys ordii | reverse complement strand
CCCCCCCCCCCCCCGCCAAAAATAAAGAAAAGGATCACCAATGGATGTTAAAAATAGAGAAACAGGTGTTTATACAGACTAAGTATTTTCTTCCACCAGTTGTTTATTAATTGTAAAGAAACAGCAGTAACTTTAAAATTAATATTGTCAACAAAGAGACATTGTATACTTCCTTGATATGATGCATTGAGAATAACATCCATGGATATGTTTGAACTCTCTGCAGTACTTTTGTGACTTATTTGTAAGAAGAATAAACTCCAAAATGAAAGATAGTTAGGATGGATGGATAGACAGGCAGGCAGGTAGACAGAATGGTAAATCAAATGATAAAATATGAAACAAAAAAGGCAGGGAATGAAGCAGCATTTCCCAGACCACATAATTTAATAAATATTGGCTATGTGCCCATCACTGCAATAAGTTCCTTCTATGCGTTATCCTAGCTTAATAACAAAGTGAATCATCTCTATGAAGAAAAAAATGTAATGACTGTTTAAATCTGCAGGGTTTGCAAAGGAAAACAAATGTGAGAGGCAGAGAACTGTCTTTAAGAATGAAA
>NW_012267840.1:12850-14299 GCF_000151885.1 Dipodomys ordii | reverse complement strand
CAACCAAAAAAAAAAAAAAAATGTCAAAGAGTGACTATAAATAAATTATGTAACTTCTCTGCATATCATATCGTCTAAAGAGTTTGCTCTGCATGTAAACACTACATACCTACACACACAAGCACAAACTGCACATGCACTGGCAAACCTGAATACTCACGGGTACAAGGGATTTGTATTGGCCAGCTGGAGCGTGTGTGTCTTCACAGGTTCCACGGCTATTAACATATCTTGTTCTACAGCCATAGGAAGAACAGAATATCCACAGTAGTCTATATGCTCTCCTAGAAAAAAAGACATAGCACTTTTTTTCATTGTTGGTGAGACAAAAGAACAACAAGGAAAAACAAGACAGAAAATAAAAACACTAAGGGTATGGGTGGGTGTGATTCAAGTGGTAGAGTGCTTGCATAGCAAGCTCAACACCTTGCGTTTAAAACCCTAGCATGAGGGCTGGAAATGGAGCTTAGTGGTAGAGTGCTTGCCTAGCATGCATGAAGCCCTGGGTTTAATTCCTCAGTACCACATAAACAGGAAAAAGTCAGAAGTGGTGCTGTGGCTCACGTGGTAGAGTGCTAGCCTTGAGCAAAAGGAAATATGTGACTTCCTTTATTTGCTTATATACTGCAAGTCTAGATGAGATTAGATCTTTTTATGGTTCCTTTTCCTATCTTTGCCCGGCATATTACCCAGGACTTGACCATTGATGATTTAATTGCAAGATATGTGTTTAGGCCAAATCTTTCCCTTTAGTAGAGTTTATTATCTAGTAAGGAAGAAAGTTGAAATCAAATACCACTAATATAAGGGAAAATATATTTAAAATTTCAATTTTTCATAT
Source organism: Dipodomys ordii (assembly GCF_000151885.1). Lineage (NCBI taxonomy): Eukaryota > Metazoa > Chordata > Mammalia > Rodentia > Heteromyidae > Dipodomys > Dipodomys ordii. The sequence goes on along the minus strand of NW_012267840.1, from coordinate 13,458 downwards.
TAAAAATACTAATACTAAATGACAACAGAGAAAGGAGATATTTGATTTCCTTGATGCTCATGAACTAGAAATGAAAAACAAAAATTGAGCAATAGTGCACCAGTCCTGAGTTCAAGCCCCAGGTCTAGCAAAAAAAAAAAAAAAAAACGTAGCATGAGCTGGGTGCTGGTAGCTTAGGCTGAGCTAGCCTTCAGCAAAAAGAGCTCAGGGACAGTGCCCTGGCCCTGAGTTCAAGCCCCACAGCCGACCAAAAATAAATAAATAATTAAATAAAATAAATAAAACTCTAATATTCGCACATGTGCATACACACACACACACACACAGACACAGACACAGACACACACTGGTAGGGGAAAAACAAAAGGAGGAAATAACAAAGCTTGATAGGAAATGTACTCATTACCTTACTCATGTAACTGTAACCCTTCTGTACAATATTTTTACAATAAAAAATATATACCAAAAAAGATCAAAAAAATAAGCATATCAGTTACTTTCTCATTGGTGTTGTTAAAGTCCTTTTCATCTTAGGCTCTTTTTTGCTATTTGCTATTTCTAATTGGTAATCATTTTCAATATTTTTTCTTTTTTTTGGGGGGGGGGTC
>NW_012267840.1:4517-6225 GCF_000151885.1 Dipodomys ordii | reverse complement strand
TATATATATGTACTTCAGAGCCAGGCGCTGGTGGCTCACGCCTATAATTCTAGCTACTCAGGAGGCTGAGACCTGAGGATCGCGGTTCAAAGCCAGCCTGGGCAGGAAAGTCCGTGAGACTCTTATCTCCAATAAACCACCAGAAAACCAGAAGCGGTGCTATGGCTCAGTGGTAGAGTTGTGTGCCTTGAGCTGAAGAACTGAGGGACAGCGCCCAGGCCCAAAGTTGAAGCCCCATGACTGACAAAAAAAAAAAAAAGTATTTCACAAAAGAAACAAAAAAAAGAAAACCTAAAAAACTGGACCACATTTTTTTTTTGGTCTGAGACCTGGACTTGAACTCAGTACCTGATGTTCTTACTCACTGGCTGGTGCTCTACCACCTGAGCCACACCTCCAATCCAAAGACCACCATTTTTGAAAGTAAGGAATAGAAATGCTTCCAAATATTCCTCCAACACAATAGCAAAAAGCCATCAAAATTAAGAAATTAAGAGAACAAGCTCTTGAAATACCTATTATGTTGACTCTTCCAGGTGCTCGAACATAATATTTGGGTATGGAACCAAACTTAGATTTAAACATCTCTTTGAGCTTCAGCAATCTGTAAAGAGAATTTCAAAATATCAAATATTAGAAAGATTCTCATTGGAGGGCTGGGAAGGTGGCTCAGTGGTGGAGCGCTTGTCTTGCATGCATGAGGCCCTGGGTTCGACTCCTCAGCACCACATAAGCAAAAAGAAAAAAGCCAGAAGTGGCACTGTGGCTCGAGTGGTAGAGCGCTAGCCTTAAGCTGAAGAGCTGAGGGACAGCACTAGGCCTAGAGTTCAGGCCCCACGACTGGAGTCCAAAACCAACAACAAAAAAAAACCCAGAAAGATTCTCAGTAGAGGGGCTGGGGCGTAGTCCCAAACCAGAGTAGACATGCAGCATGCTTAAGGCCTGGGTTAATTCCTCAACACTGCAGAAAGCAAGTCTGTAAGGTAGACGGGCTTATGTAATTATACAGCTAAGCACACTGAAGAATTAAGAAGGTTGAAGTACCGAACAACAACCCCCACAAAAGCAATTTCTTTTGATTGTGAAGAAAAGAAAACTAACTGAAGAGCTGAAGAGCTGAGGGACAGTGCCCAGGCCCAGAGTTCAGGCCCCACTACTGGACCCAAAAAAATAAAAATAAAATAAAATAAAAAAACAAGCAAACATTTGAAAACAGTGAAATGTGTCAGGTACCAGTGGCTCATGCCTTTAATCCTATCTCTGCAGAAGGCTGAGATCTGAGGATGACCATTCAAAGTCTGAAAAGTCTGTGAGACTCTCATCTCCAATTAATCACCAAAAAAGGCAAAAATAGAAGTGTAGATCAAGTGGTAGTAAAAGAGCTAAGAGACAGTGTTAAGCCTGACTTCAAGCCCCAGTACCAGCAGAAAAAGAAACAAGAAAACTATGAAATATAGCTTTATGAATAAGCCAAAATTTTAAGTGAAAAAAGTAACAGAATAAGACATATAATTATTTCCCTCATGTAAACATAGCATGTCTTTTTTTTTTTAAGGGGGCTGGAAAGGTGGCTCAGTGGTACAGTGCTTGCCTCACATGCATGAGATCTTGGGTGATTCCTCAGCACCACATAAACAAAAAAAGCCGGAATTGGCGCTGTGGCTCAAGTGGTAGAGCGCTAGCCTTAAGCTGAAGAGCTGAGGGACAG
>NW_012267840.1:4160-4467 GCF_000151885.1 Dipodomys ordii | reverse complement strand
TGATTCCTCAGCACCACATAAACAAAAAAAGCCGGAATTGGCGCTGTGGCTCAAGTGGTAGAGCGCTAGCCTTAAGCTGAAGAGCTGAGGGACAGCACCCAGGCCAGAGTTCAAGCCCCACAACCAATTAAAAAAAAAAAAAAGGAAATGATACAGGATTATGAACTAAATAGATAAACTTCTAGGAAGGAAAGTAGGAACAAGCAACCGAGGAGAGAATCATAGATAACAGTTAAAAAACTGGATTCAAGCTTTATTGACTAGGCATTTAAATATTCCCAATCCTTTATATTAAAATGCATTTGGG
>NW_012267840.1:0-731 GCF_000151885.1 Dipodomys ordii | reverse complement strand
TCAGCTCAAGGCTAGCGCTCTACAACCTGAGCCACAGCGCCACTTCCAGCATTTTTTTGCTTATGTGGTGCTGAGAAATCGAACCCAGGGCCTCAGGCATGCAAGGCAAGCGCTCTACCACTGAGCCACCTTCCCAGCCCCTTGAAGCAGGTTTGCTCTGTGTCCTAACTCATTCAAACCTATCAGGACAACAGTGCGATGCCAGTTCCTCCGGAAAACGTTACAGCACTGGAGCCGTTAAGTAGCAGTCCAATGCTATGCGGGCCTCTATGGAGAACAAAACACTTATTTCTGGAAACTGATGCACCCTTTTTGCTGGTTTGGGCTCCCTTTTCGAATTATGCTGAAGTATAATACTGTCAGCTGACACAAAACTACAAGGAAGTAGGAAGACTTCAGGATAAAAAAAAAAAAATAACGAACTAGGGTGTGGGGGAAGCTGACAGCCAAGCGGAAGAGGACCCAACGTCAGAAAAGCCCTTGGCTAACGCGGCCAGGGGAGACCGCACTAAGACCTCAGCCTTAGAAAGCGGAACCAAGAATTTCTAGGAAGAACCTGTCATGGAAAAGATTCTCCACCAGACCCACTGAGCCGGGAGCTGCTCTGCAGCCGGGCCCGGCAGCGCGCGCGCCCCTTCCGGGACAGTCCGAGACTCCGGGATTCTGACTGATGGGTTGATTGATTGACTGGGCAGGGGGCGTCGGCGGCGTCACCTGGCGGGGGGTGGGGG
>NW_012267839.1:3363-5423 GCF_000151885.1 Dipodomys ordii | reverse complement strand
GAACCTCTACTTATGGCACTCTGTGAAAGTTTGGAGAACTAGAGCTCAGTTGTTTGGCTCGCGAACACACTGCCTACATCTGGCGCTAATTAGTCCACTGCTTACATCTTGTTCTACTTAGTCCACGGTTGTTTTCAGCGGAATGACCTCTGCCGGGCACACTCACAATGAAGTTCTGAGTTATTGCAACATAGGAGCGTTTCACTGCTTTCAAGGCTTCTTAGGAAGCATTCTGGAATCTTGGTGCCGGCAGGCCTCCGACTGTTCCGGGTGATCATCTCCTTGTAAATCCCCCGTGTTTTCTTGTACACCTGGGAAGTAAGGCCAGGGTACACAGTTTGCATTGCTGCAAACTTGGGCCTGCATAGCTCTGCCATGCGTGCAAACATTCAAGTGTGGCAGCCAGATAGGTTGGTCCCCATAGAACTCTGCCAGAGGACTGGGTATATCTGCTTCCCGTTCTTCTCTCCTGAGTGCTACTGATTCCAGCTTTCACGGATACACTCTACTCAACCGGAGCCATAAGTTGAACCTTTACTTATGACACTCTGTGAAAGTTTGGAGAACTAGAGCTCAGTTGTTAGGCATGCGACCACTGTCCATCCAGCACTATGGACGGCACTGCCTACATCTGGCTATACTTAGTCCATGGTTGTGTTCAGCCGAATGACCTCTGCTAGAACACTCAGAATGAGGTTCTGAGTTATTGTAACATAGGAGCGTTTCACTGCTTTCAAGGCTTCTTAGGAAGAATTCCGGAAACTTGCTTCCGGCAGGCCTCCGGCTATTCAGGGTGAACATCTCCTTGTAAATCCCGTGCGGTTTCTTGTACACCCGTAAAGTTTGGCCAGTGTACGCAGTTTGCATTGCTGTACAATTTGGCTTGCATAGCTCTGCCGCGGTTGCTAACGTTCAGGCGTCGAAGCCAGATAGGCTGGTCCCCGTAGGACACTGCCAGCTGACTGGGTATATCTACTTCCCATTCTTCTCACTTGAGGGCTATTGATTCCACCTTTGATGGCTACACTCTACTCAACCAGACCAGTAAGTTGATCCTCTACTTATGGCACTCCGTGAAAGTTTGGAGAACTAGAGCTCAGTTGTTTGGCAGGCGATCACAGTGCCTACACCTGGCTCTAATTACTCCACCGCCTACATCTGGCCCTAATTAGTCCACGGTTGTGTTCAGCCGAATGACCTCTGCCGGGAACACTCAGAATGAGGATCTGAGTTATTGCAACATAGGAGCGTTTCACTGCTTTCAAGGCTTCTTAGTAAGAATTCTGGAATCTTGCTGCCGGCAGGCCTCCGGCTGTTCCAGGTGAACAACTCCTGGTAAATCCCCCGTGGTTTCTTGTACACCCAGCAAGATTGACCAGGGTACATAGTTTGCATTGCTGCACAATTGCGCCTGCATTGCTCTGCTGCGTTTGCAAACATTCAGGCGTGACAACCAGATAGGCTGGTCCCCGAAGGACACTGCCAGCCCACTGGGTATATCTGCTTCCCGTTCTTATCACCTGAGTGCTACTGATTCCAGCTTTGACGGCTACACTCTACTCAACTGGAGCAGTAAGTTAAACCTCTACTAATGGCACTCTATGAAAGTTTGGAGAACTTGAGCTCAGTTGTTTGTCACGCGACCACACTGCCTACAACTAGCTCTAATTAATCAACTGCTTACATCTCACTCTAATTAGTCCACAGTTGTGTTCAGCTGAATGACCTCTGTGGGGAACACTCAGAATGAGGTTCTGAGTTATTGCAACATAGGAGCATTTCACTGCTTTCAAGGCTTCTTAGGAAGAATTCCGGAATCTTGCTCCCGGCAGGCCTCAGGCTGTTCAGAGTGAACATCGCCTTTTAAATCCCGCATGGTTTCTTGTACACCCGTAAAGTTTGGCCAGGGTACGCAGTTTGCATTGCTGTACAATTGGGCCTGCATAGCTCTGCCACGGTTACAAACATTCAGGTGTGGCAGTCAGATAGGCTGGTCTCTGTAGGACACTGCCAGCTGACTGGGTATATCTGCTTCCCGTTCTTCTCACCAGAGGGCTACT
>NW_012267839.1:325-1359 GCF_000151885.1 Dipodomys ordii | reverse complement strand
TTCTGAGTTTTTGCAACATAGGAGCTTTTCACGGTTTTCCAGGCTTCTTAGGAAGAATTCCGGAATCTTGCTGCCGGCAGGGCTCCGGCTGTTCCGGGTGAACATCTCCAAGTTAATCCCCCGTGATTTCTTGTACACCAGTGAAGTTTGGCCAGGGTAAGCAGTTCGCATTACTGCACAATTGTTCCTGCATAGATCTGCCGTGGTTGCAAACATTCAGGCGTGGCAGCCAGATAGGCTGGTCCGGGTAGGACTCTGCCAGCGGACTGGATATATCTGCTTCCCGTTTTTCTCACCTTAGGGCTACTCATTCCAGCTTTGACGGCTACACTCTATTCAACAAGAACAGTAATCTGAACCTGTACTTATGGCCCTTTTTGAAAGGTTAGAGAACTATAGCTCAGTTGTTTGGCTCACGACCACTGTCCATCCAGCAATATTGACGGCACTGCCTACATCTGGCTCTACTTAGTCCACGGTTGTGTTCAGCTGAATGACCTCTGCGGGGAACACTCAGAATGAGGTTCTGAGTTATTGCAACATAGGAGCGTTTCAGTGCTTTCAAGGCTTCTTAGGAAGAATTCCGGAATCTTGCTGCCAGCAGGCCTCCGGCTGTTCCGGGTGAACATCTCCTTTTGAATCCCTCGTGGTTTCTTGTACACCCGTAAAGTTTGGACAGGGTAAACATTTTGCAATGCTGCACAATTGTGCCTTCAGAGCTCTGCAGAATTTGCAAACATTCAGGCGTGGCAACCAGATAGGCTGGTCCCAGTTGGACACTGCCAGCGGACTGGGTTTATCTGCTTCGGTTTCATTTCACCTGAGGGCTACTCATTCCAGCTTTGACGGCGACACTCTACTCAACCGGAGTAGTAAGTTGAACCTCTACTTATGGCATTCTGTGAAAGTTTGGAGAACTAGTGCTCAGTTGTTTGTCATGTGACCACTATGCATCCAGCACTATGGACTGCACTGCCTACATCTGTCTCTACTTAGTCCACGGTTGTGTTCAGCGGAATAACCTCTGCCGGGAA
>NW_012267839.1:0-275 GCF_000151885.1 Dipodomys ordii | reverse complement strand
TAACCTCTGCCGGGAAAACTAGAATGAGGTTCTGAGTTATTGCAACATAGTAGTGTTTCACTGCTTTCAAGGCTTCTTAGGAAGAATTCCAGAATTTTGCCGCCTGCAGAACTCCAGCTGTTCAGGGTGAATATCTCCTTGTAAATCCCCCGTGGTTTTTTGTACACCCACGAAGTTTGGCCAGTGTAAGCAGTTAGCATTGCTGCACAAGTGCGCCTGCATAGCTCTGCCGCATTTGCAAACATTCAGGCCTGGCAGCCAGATAGGCTGGTCCC
>NW_012267838.1:33414-34788 GCF_000151885.1 Dipodomys ordii | reverse complement strand
CTGGGGGCGAGCATGCCAGTGACTGGAGGCCCGGGAGGTGAGGACGGCCGGGGGCCCTCTGAGCGCCCTCCGCCCGCCCTGTGCACTGGACCTGGGGGCGAGCATGCCAGTGACTGGAGGCCCGGGAGGTGAGGACGGCCGGGGGCCCTCTGAGCGCCCTCCGCCCGCCCTGCTACGAGGGCAGTTGCCACACTCCATGTCCAGGTTTGGGGAGAGGAACATGGTCTGCCCACACCCCAAGATGGCTGGTGTGGGCTTGGAGCAAGGGCGATGCCCTGGACAGGATATTTGCCTCCAGTGAGTGTCAAGAGAAGCAAGGAAGAGGATGGTGGGAAGGGCAAGGGTCCCGACGATGTGGCAGGTGAGTGGCAGGCCCCAGCAGGCCCGGGCAGGCGGGTGTGGCAGGGCTCGGAGAAGGCCCGAGAGCCGCTGGGGACAGCGTGGTGCGAGGGTGCCCTCCCTCGGGACAGCTCCAGCCCCGGGAGGGTCTTCCCAGGCTCCTTTCCCTCTGGGGACTTGGTGAGGGTGGGCAGCAGTGTGGTGGGGGTTGGGAGTCTGGCCTTAGGGGAACAGCCCTGGAAAGGCCTTCCTTACCAAACGCAGGGGCCAGTTACCAGACGGCAAGGGTCGTGCAAAGGGCCGGCAGCAGTGCTGGCGTGTGCAGGCCCCAGGTTCAAGGGGCTGCGGGAGAAGCAGGTTTGTGGGAGAGCCGGAGGCGGAACTGGCGCATCCCCCAGCAGGCCCTGCTCCTCTCTACCAAAGCCCAAACCCCTGGGTTCACAGGCACAGCTCAAAGAGCAAGATGCTGATGGCCCGGGTCTTGGCCAGACGCCCCAGGAAGGAGGCGACCGTGTGCTGGAAGCTGCACCTGGCTGTACGGGGAGGCGCAGCCTTCCTCGTGGTGCCAGGAGACAAATGGGCGTGTGGCTGGCCCAGAGGCCAGGGCGGCCTCCCTGACCCAGTTCTGGGCTCAGAGCGGCCATAGGTACTTACTTCACTGTTGAGGAAGCAGTAGAGCACCGCCACCACCAGGCCCTGCAAGGAGGAGGGACGTCAGGGCTGCCGGGGCCCCACGGACGCCGCGGCCCATGGATGCTGGGGTCCCCACGGACGCCGGGCCGCCCCCACGGACGCCGGGCCGCCCATGCCTACCTGGAAGGAGCCAATGCACAGCTCAAACAGAATCTGGTACATGGAGGAGATGCCGATGGGAAACGCAGCAAACACCATGTAGTGGACGCCGAAGAGCGGGATTAAGAGCAGCGTGGACTTGGCGAGCCTCCTGGCAGAGGAGAGTGATGGGGTAGTTGTGGCCTCCACACCTGTGACCCAAGATCCCACATCCCAAGATCCCCCACTCCACACCTGTGACCC
>NW_012267838.1:28503-30519 GCF_000151885.1 Dipodomys ordii | reverse complement strand
CCCAACCCCTCCTTGAGGCCACACTAGGGGCTTCTCAACCCTTCTGTTGGCAAGGCTGAGTGGACCAGGCATTTGGCCTCTGTGCTCTGCCCAGGTGTGCACAGCAGAGCTGTCTCCACAAGCCACGACTTACTATAATAGAGGTCAGGATGGGCATCCGGATGACCCACCAGGGTGTGCTGTGCTCATTTGTGTCCCAGCAGCTTTGGAGAGATGGAGACCCGTGTCTCGACCCCTCCACAGACCACACGGGTGGAGGTGGGCAGCTGTGCCGGATCTCACCTGAGCCTGCGGGGCAAGCCCCTCCCCTGCTGGGCCCAGCGCCACCCGTCTGTCCATCTGCCCATCCACCTCACTTCCTTAGACACCATGTGGAGATGTGAAGCATCACCCCAGTGCATTGACGAGAGACAGTTGGGAGGCCCAGACTCAGACTTAGCACCTGACACCGTGAAGAAACTTCTCTCTCCCAAACGATTCCCCCAGCAGTTTATATCTGTATCTTAAATGAAGGCTTGAACATTGCCTACAGAGCAGCTGGGCCTTCCCACTAGCCGTAATTTCTCCTCTCTCTCCTTCTTTCTTTCTTCATTCATTTTTCCTTTCTTTTTACTTTCTCATTCCTCCTTCCATTCTTTTCTTTTTTCTTTCTTTCCTTCTTTCTTTTTACTTTCTCTCTCCCTACCTTCCTTCTTTCTTTTCTTCCTTTCCTTTTTATTTTCTCTTTCCTTCCTTCTTTCCTTCCTTCTTCTTTCCATTCTTCCTCTCTCTTTCTTAGTGGGACTGAGGTTTGAACTTAGGGCTTTGTGCTTGTTTGGCTTGGTCTTTACCACTTGAGCCATGCCTCCAGCCCTGCTTTTTTGCTGTTACTTCAGAGGTGGAGTCTCACAGAGTTTTCTGTCTGGGCTGGCTGTGAACTGAAATTCTTTGGATCTCAGCCTTTTGAGTTAGGCTTAGAGGTGTGAGCCGGTCCCAGCTAGTAATTCCACTTTTGGTTTTTATAGTGAAGATTGTCTCTATTAGGATGTTTGCCTTCTTGTAAGCAGCCTCCATGCCCTCTCCTGCCCACAGCCCTGACGTGGACGCAGGCTGGTCTGTCGAGGGCAGCTCTGTGTCTGCATCCTGGACTCCAGCTGGTTCGGTCTGGTCCTGTGGGGACTTTCCTGGTGGCTGAGCTGGACGTCACTCAGGAGCCAGTGGGAGGGGGGAGTCTACCAGCCGACCCCACCCGGCAGCCCACCCCTGGGTGAAGACGGTGCCCAGCCCACAAAGTCCCATACTAAATACTCGGTTGCTTTAGACCTATCCAAGGTGGGCGGGCCTGCTTACGGCCACGTCTGGGCTGGGGACAGCACAGAGTCTGTGTTTGGGGTCAGGGTCACATGTCCATGGATAGAGCCACAGCGCGCCCGTGATGAGGCCTCTGAGCGCCAGAAGCAGCCGAGGCCCGTGCAGGTCACAGCCACCTCTCCACCTCTTGGCGCACTTGGCAGGGGTGAGCGCTGCGCCCGCCCGCTCTGCTGTGGACACTACAGCTCCCCTGCCCCCCCCGGCCTGTCCCAGTGTTAGCCGTGCTGCAGGCCTGGCTTCGTTCTGTCTCTCATACGCCCTTCTCCCAACATCCGCCCCCCATGGACGCCCACGGGCGCCGAGTGCTGCCAGCGTCCTGGCGCCTATGGGCTTCCCGCTTCCTGTCCTCACCCTCCAGGGCCTCTAGCTTCCTAGGGCCAGCTCCTGTCCTCACCCTCCAGGGCCTCTAGCTTCCTAGGGCCAGCTCCTGTCCTCACCCTCCAGGGCCTCTAGCTTCCTAGGGCCAGCACCGTGGGCCTGTGTTGGGGCAGGGGTAGGCCCGGCACTCACCCCGTGTCTTCCAGAGCGAGCCTGGCTGCTGTCCATGCGGCTGTGCAGAGAGTGGGGATGCCTGCAGGGAGAAAGCAGTGAGCCCAGCCCGGCCCGGTCAGCCAGTAGCAGCACCGCAGCTGGGGCCTGGCCTGGTGAGCCAGCAGCAGCACCGCA
>NW_012267838.1:15322-19618 GCF_000151885.1 Dipodomys ordii | reverse complement strand
GTGTCTCACAGGTGTGGCCAGACCGGCTGTGTGTCTGTGGATGCTGAGCGTGTCTCACGGATGTGAGGTGGTGTTGGGCGTGTCTCACAGGTGTGGCCAGACCGGCTGTGTGTCTGTGGATGCTGAGCGTGTCTCACAGATGTGAGGTATTGGGCGTGTCTCACAGATATGAGGTGGTGTTGGGCGTGTCTCACAGATGTGAGGTGTTGGGCGTGTCTCACAGATGTGAGGTGGTGTTGGGCGTGTCTCACAGATGTGAGGTGGTGTTGGGCGTGTCTCTCAGGTGTGGCCAGACCGGCTGTGTGTCTGTGGATGCTGAGCGTGTCTCATGGGTGTGAGGTGCTGAGCGTGTCTCACGGATGTGAGGTGGTGTTGGGCGTGTCTCACAGATGTGAGGTGGTGTTGGGCGTGTCTCTCAGGTGTGGCCAGACCGGCTGTGTGTCTGTGGATGCTGAGCGTGTCTCATGGGTGTGAGGTGCTGAGCGTGTCTCACGGATGTGAGGTGGTGTTGGGCGTGTCTCAGGTGTGGCCAGACCGGCTCTGGCCTGCAGCCGGGGCTCTCTCTTCTGTCTCCATTCAGAGTACCTGCTCCTGGGGCTTCAACACAATGTGAGTATTTTTGCTCAACACTATCTCTCTACTACAATGCTCACAGCTCCACTTCTGTGTTTTTGTGGTTAGTTGGAGACAAGAGTCTCACAGACTGTCCTGCTGGGGCTGGCTTTGAACTGCAATTCCTAGATCTCAGCTGAGTAGTTAGGATTATAGGTATGAGCCACCAGAGCTTGGCAATATGATATTTGTTCCACTCATGGCAACATCTTATCCTAATGATTTTTTCTGTTTAGCACTATTTGTCAGGTGGGCACAGTGTAATATATGAATTAGTGTGTGTGTGTGTGTGTGTGTGTGTGTGTGTGAAACTGGGGTCTGAACTCATAGCTTTGCACTTGCTCTACCACTTACACCACACCTGTAATCTTCTTTACACTCTTCTATTTTGGGACAGGGCCACAGTAGACACCTCCTTGTCCTCTCCTCAGATACTTAATTAATAATCAGCCTGGAGTGGTTTTGATGTGGCTCCATTAGTATCTATACTGTACAGCTACACAGAGCTATGAAGAGCTCTCTTGTCTGAGATCACAGGACTCGAACCCAAGCACACTGATGCTCAGATACGTTGCAGCATCTCTCCACTGAGCGTGTGGGAGCTTCTGGGAAGAAGGTCAAGATCACTTTGCCTCTGTAGTTCCATGCATTTGCATAATGTCTATTCATCTAATAAATGATAGCTGAACTGAATTCCATTCCAAGGCCTACATCACCTGCCTACACAGTGCTGGAGAATATCACATTGCTTGCCAGTATTCTCCAAGGGCACTTTTGACTTGGCACAGTGAGAGTCTCCAGGCTGGAGACTCAGGTCTCCTGCCTCTTTGGGGTGCCAAAAGAACCTCTTGTATTTGTTGCAGAACTTCTTGTTTCTGTGCCTTACCTGAAGAGGCAAAGAATGACACTTCCTGTTGCGAGAGACATCAGAGAGACACTGTAGCCCAGGGTGTAAATGGCCTTCACCAGAATATAGAAGGTGATCTGCACGGAGAGAAAACGCTTCTGTGAGTGGCTGGTGCACCATCAGATCAAGGTGTTCCGAGACCTCAGAGGGCCTGCCTGCTGACTGCATGGACAACGGGAGCCAGGCTGTCTGAGAATTCTGCCTCCACCTCAAGCCAGGAGAGATCTTCACCTTTTGTTTTCTCACCACCCACGATGAATGGCTGAATGATTTTTGTGAACAAATTAGTGTGAGACAACCAAGGTCCGGTGTGTTTCCTGTCCCAGCAGGTGGGCTGGGACATCTGGCCCCCCGAGACCACGTGGTGGCATCAGAGGCCCAGGCCTGGCACAGAGAGGCGCCCTCTTCCAGAGGCTGAGCCCCAGCATCTCAGGGCTGCTGCCTCCTAGAGATTTCTGGGGTTGCAGGCACCGAGGCTCCCCGCTTTTCACCCAGACTCATCAGGCACGGACGGAAGGATGGCAGCCGCTGTGGAAGGGCTACCCTGGGTTCTGCGACAGCGCCACCCTCCAAGGGACCGGTCCTCTCCTCGGGGAGCAGACGGGGCCACAGGAACCGGCTCCCCCTCCTCCATCCCTGCTTTCTTGAGGTGTCCGCCTGGGCCCAGGGTGCGGGTGACTTGGCTGCCCGGCCCATGGACCGGCAGGAGCTGCGGTGTTCGGGCTGTAGCACTGACAGGTGGCCTGTGATTCAGCCAAGCCATAGAAGATGGCCGGCCCCAGCACGGAGGGACAGCAGCCCAGGACAAACATCCCACAGCAGAGAGCTGGCAAGAAGGGATCACATCACACGGGGCACACACACACGCAGGCTGTAGAGTAATGAGATCCGATGGTGGTGGGGTGGGGAGGGAGGGGGGCAAGGCCGATGGGGAGGGAGAGCTCAGGTCTTCTCCAAGGTGAGCACGAGCTCCTGTGGGACACCAGGACCCGTTTGAAACAAGGTGATGAGAAGTGGTCAGGTCCTAACAGATGAGAATGAAAGGCAGAGCCAGCAGACTGACCGGCAGGCTAGATCTGGGACGAGCCCTAGTGCACCCCAAAGGCATCAGCAGCGAACAGCGTGGCCAGGCACAGCATGGAGGCCGCTGCTTACAGGGTCTGGGCCTGGCCGGGAGGCGCCCGCAAGCAGCTGCCACAGCCTCACTGTTTATTCACTAAGAAACTCACTGGCAGAAAGCTACGCTCCCGTGTGACCTGGAATGGAGAAGCAGCCAGGGCCAATCTGAAATGGTGTAGGATGTCGGCGTCCGAGCAACACCTACCATTAATCCCAAGCAGGACGTTTCCAACAAACTCTCACACTCCGCTGCGTTAAAACCCCAACCCCCACGCTCTGCACTCCTTGTTTCTCTGCCTGCTCGGTGCTACGTGGTGTTTCTTGGCAGTGGTGACGAAGCCTGTCCTGACCGGCTGGGGTCCCTGCCTGCGTTCTCTCCTCTCATCCACTTGATCTTTCCCTCACATGGTGGACCGGCTGTGGGTCTCCACACCCACCCTGAGCACACTCAGGGCATAGGACCTAGTGAGAGCCGAGGCTGAGCTGCTCCCTTCCCCAGCCTCAATCAAGAGTCCACTGAGCAGGATTCAGCCATTTTCAGTGAACGCTGGACTATGGAAATGAATGCCACAGGCCGTGTATCTTGTGAAGGCAATTGGTGAAAGGCCCTTGGTGCGTGGACCGGGGCCTGGGGTGGATTCATCACGGCAGGAATGGAGTCGGGGCTGTGAGTCGCCGGGCCACACAGAGCCCACCGGACGAGGCCCCAGCCCCCCAGGCCAGCGGGGCTGGGCGCGCAGCATGCAGTAGCAGCCTTTCGCTGGCTTAGAAGCGGAGAGATTGGCCTTGTGTTCCTGTGTTCTGAGGAAAGCAACTCTCTGGGACCCTGCAGATCGGACCTAGGCAATGGGAACTCCACCTGCCCCTGAGACGGGGAGGGAGGGAGGCCTGTGCCCCCAGCCCCCATGCTGGGCCCTGCCTGGTAGAAGCCGGGGACAGTGCCAGGCTGCGGGACTCCTTGTGACTTTCCTGGTGACTGGCTCCTGTGGAGGGAGCAGGATGGGGAGCCGGAAGCCACTCCTTTCATTCTCCACTGGTCCAGAGCCACAGTCCCAGGGCTCAAACCCGGGGCACATATTCTCTCTGCAGCTCCTCTCCTACCCATCAGGCAGCATGGCTTCACAGGGGACTGGGCAGATGGGGACTGGGCAGACGGGGGACTGGGCAGACAGGGGACTGGACAGACAGGGGACTGGACAGACAGGGGACTGGGCAGACAGGCACTGGGCAGACGGGGACTGGACAGACAGGGGACTGGACAGACAGGGGACTGGACAGACAGGGGACTGGACAGATGGGGACTGGGCAGACGGGGACTGGGCAGATGGGCACTGGGCAGATGGGGACTGGGCAGATGGGGGACTGGGCAGACGGGGGACTGGACAGATGGGGACTGGGCAGATGGGGACTGGGCAGATGGGGACTGGGCAGATGGGGACTGGGCAGACATGGGTCTGGGCAGACATGGGTCTGGGCAGATGGGGACTGGGCAGACATGGGTCTGGGCAGACATGGGACTGGGCAGACGGGGACTGGGCAGATGGGACTGGGCAGACATGGGTCTGGGCAGATGGGGACTGGGCAGATGGGTCTGGGCAGATGGGGACTGGGCAGACATGGGTCTGGGCAGATGGGGACTGGGCAGACATGGGTCTGGG
>NW_012267838.1:0-502 GCF_000151885.1 Dipodomys ordii | reverse complement strand
TGTGTGTGAGGCCAGTGCTGGCCCTGCCTGCCTTGTGCTGACCGCATGTGTGTGAGGCCAGTGCTGGCCCTGCCTGCCTTGCGCTGACCGCATGTACATGAGGCCAGTGCTGGCCCTGCCTGCCTTGTGCTGACTGCATGTGCACAAAGGCCAGTGCTGGCCCTGCCTGCCTTGCGCTGACCACATGTGCGCAAAGGCCAGTGCTGGCCCTGCCTGCCTTGCGCTGACCGCATGTGCGTGAGGCCAGTGCTGGCCCTGCCTGCCTTGTGCTGACCGCATGTGCGTGAGGCCAGTGCTGGCCCTGCCTGCCTTGTGCTGACCGCATGTGTGTGAGGCCAGTGCTGGCCCTGCCTGCCTTGCGCTGACCGCATGTGTGTGAGGCCAGTGCTGGCCCTGCCTGCCTTGTGCTGACCGCATGTGTGTGAGGCCAGTGCTGGCCCTGCCTGCCTTGTGCTGACCGCATGTGTGTGAGGCCAGTGCTGGCCCTGCCTGCCTTGCGCTG
>NW_012267837.1:9801-14908 GCF_000151885.1 Dipodomys ordii | reverse complement strand
CGGCTCTCCACGTGGGTCCCCTCTAGTCCGCACAGGAGCGGGTCTAGCCTGGGACAGCAGCCCAGAGGGCTTAGCCTGCTGCCCTCTCCCCCCACCACGCCACCCTCTGTCTGTCTCTGTCTCTCTGTCCTCTCTCTCTCTGACAATACTGGGCCTGGAACTCAGAGCTTTGCACTCTTCCTTGGCTTTTTCACTCAAGGCTGGTGCTCTACCACTTGAGCCAGACCTGCACTTCGAGCTTTTTGCTCGTTCATTGGACAGAAGGGTTGGATTTTCCTCCCTAGGCAGGATCTCAGCTCCTGAGTAGGTAGGATCGCAGGCCAGCGCTCTCAGTGCCTGGCGGATGCTCTTTCCTCTCTCTCTCCTCTGCACCTGTTAGCTTTGACCCAGAAATGCCAGTTCTGGCAGGGCGCTGGTGGTGGCTCACGCCTGTAATCCCAGCTACCTAGAGGCTGAGGATCTGGAGGATTACAGTTCAAAATCAGTCCAGTCAGGAAAGTCTGTGAGACTCTTATCTTCCATGAACCACCAAAAAGCCAGACCTGGAGTTGTGGCTCAAGTGGCAGAATGCTAGCCTTCAGTGAAAGAGCTCAGGACAGTTCCCAGGCCCCAAGTTCAACAAAGACACACACACACACACACAGACAGACAGAGAGTCAGACAGACAGACAGACACACACACACACACACAGGCACACACGTCCGTTCTGGAAAGAGCTCCTATCTAAGGAGTCCAGCTTTTCATGGAACAGATGAAAATCCTGACCTTGGGAAGAAGGCTTGACCTTGTCCCCAAGGTTGGCCAGCACTGGCCTTCCAGGGCCCCGGCCTGACACCACGCCGGCATCTGCACACCTCGTTGTCCCTGATCAATGGAGCACTGAGTGACGGCCACTGGACAATGTCAAGCCTGTCTCTTCCAGAGACACAGACACACCAGGTCTGAGAGACACGATTCCAGTTAGGGCAGGTATTTAGCAGGTGGAAAATTCCACACTTCCCCCAACACCCCCTTTTGGTGGTAGTTGGTTTCTTGAGACAGGGTCTTATTATAGCCAAGCCTGGCGTGGAACGCAATGAGTCCTCTTGCGTCCATGCCCCACGCCTGTTTGGCTCACAGCTGGTGCTCTACCACTTGAGCCACAATTCCATTCCTGGCTTTTTTGGGCAGTTGTCGCCTTGAACTCTGGGCCTGGGCGCTGTCCCTCAGCTCTTCAGCTCAAGTCTAGCGCTCTACCACTTGAGCCACAGTCCCACTTCTGGCTTTTTCTGCTTATGTGGTGCTGAGGAATTGAACCCAGGGCCTCATGCTAGCAAGGCAAGCACTCTACCACTGAGCCACCTTCCCAGCCCCGATTTCCGCCTTTTTGCTGGTTCACTGGAGATCAATGTCTCACGGACTTTCCTGCCTGGGCTGGTTTTGAACCGTGATCCTCCATATCTCAGCCTCCTGAGTAGCTAGGATGTGAGCCCCTGGCACCCCCGCACACCCCCATCCCCCCTTCCCCGCCCTCCCATTTGCCATGCCCTGGGCCCCCTGCGGCCTCAGGCTTGTCAGAGCTGCCAGGACCACGCAGGAGGCCTTGGTGATGCGCTATGGTATTTAATAGAGTCATCTTGGGCCAACTCAGGCATGAGGACCGCTCAGGTGTGGGGGGAGTCGGCCGCTTCCTTCGGGGAGGCCGCCGGCTTGCCCGGCTGCTGGGGTTCCAGCTTGGGGGGCCGCTGGGGGTCCGTGGAGGAGATGAAGACATTCTGCAGAACGCAAGGTGACTCAGGTGAGGATGGTGTCCCATGTCCAGGGACCCAACGATCCACAGCCCGAGGCCTCTGACTTCTGACAGATTCCCAGGCTTGTGATGCCACAAGGCTGAGCAGGGTTCCCGATGGGGCGTCTGGGGGGTGGAGGCGCCCAGGGTTGGGGTGGGAGGAGCCCACACAGGAGAGTGTCAGACAGAGGAAGGGTTTGGGGTGGAAGTGGACGACACACTGGGAGGGTGCTGAGCGCCGGTGCTCACGCCTGTCATCCCAGCCACTCAGGAGGCTGAGAGCTGAGGATCGCGGTTCCAAGGCCGCCTGGGAAGGAAAGTCCATGAGACTCCTATGTCCAGTGAACCAGCCAAAAGTCAGACAAAGCAAAAGAGCTCAGGGACAGCAGCCAGCCCGTGTTCAAGACCCAGCACCGGCACAGAAAATAATTAAAAAGAGTCCACAGTACTTTCTGGAACCCTCTATCATGAGCGAAGGATGGAAGGCCCTGGAGCAGGAGAATGCAGGACCGAGGCTGAGCGTGGGGGGAGTGTGTGCGGCTTCCTGACGAGGTAGCTCAGCCCTGGGATGCCTGGGACAATGTAGCCATGCTGTCACTGGGAACTGGGCTCGAACTCAGAGCCTTGCGTATTCATATGGCTGGTGCTCGACCATTTGAACCACAGCTCCACTTGTAGCCTTTGTGCTGGTTCATTGCAGAATCTCATGGATCTGTCTGCCTGGGCTGGCTTTGAACTTTGGTCCTCAGATCTCCGCCTGTTCGGAGCTGGGATGACAGGTGTGAGCACAGGACCTGGCCACAGTCACCTTGAAGCACACACAATACTTGGGGGAGCGGGGGGGGGGGGGAGCAGGGACAGAGCTCCCCCTTCAGGAGCTGCCCCCCCATTCCTCCAGGCCCCGGTCTCCTGAACCCCTGGAATTCTCTGGTCTGACTCACAGCCGGGTCTGTGAGGACGAGGCTGGAGGCATGCTGGAAGCCGTGCTCCTGCTCCTGCAGCCGCGTGGCCAGGTCCTGCTTCTCCCGTCCCCAGCGCCGCGCCGAGTCCTCCAGCTGCACACACCAGACAGGCGCTGCAGAGCCCCGGCCGTGCGGCCCATGCACACAGGCCCGGGCCTGCGCCCACACCTGCGCCACCCCAGCACACCCACGGGAAGCCGGACAGAGGCCATTCAGCCAGGGCTCCAACACACAGACAGACCGACTCTACAGCCCACAGCATACTGAGCCCTCAGCCCAACTCTGATCACAGACTGAGCCTGGAGAGGGCTCACACACTAAGCCCTGATCCTGGTCACACACTGAGCTCTGATCATGGTCACACACTGAGCTCTGATCATGGTCACACACTGAGCCTTCATCCCAGCCACACACTGAGCTCTGATCATGGTCACACACTGAGCCTGATCAAGGTCATTCACTGAGCCTGATCTTAATCATTCACAGAGTCCTGATCCTGACTACATACTAAGCCTTGATCCTGGTCATACACAAAGCCTTGAGAGTGCTCACACACTGAGCTTTGATCTGAGTCACAAACTGCACCTTGATCCTGGTCACGCAGTGAGCCCTGATCCTGGGCCACACAGAGTCCTGATCCTGACCACATACTGAGCCTTTATCCTGGTCACAGACTGGGCCTCAATCCAGGTCACATACTGAGCCTTGGCCCTGGTCACCGACCTGCCTGGATCCTAGTCACATACTAAGCCCTGGTCCTGGTCACCTACTCAGCCCTGACCCTACTTGTGTACTGAGCCTCCATCTTGGTGGCAGGCTGAGCAGTGAGCCAAGGCTCACCTCACCCACCAGGTTTTCCAGGGCCAAGATCCGGTTCTGAGCGCGCTCCAGCTTGGCCAGCAGGTTAAGCTTGTCTGAAGAGCTGCTGCCCAGGAGATCCTGTGGACAAGGCAGAAAGTCCGCTGTGCGGCCGCGGGGGGCGGCGGCCAGGCCAGCTCCTGTGAGCTCTGGCGGTGCTGAGACAGCCGGCTCTGAGTTCTAAACTCAGCTTCCTCCACACAGCACAGGCTCTGGCCGCACCGAGATTCTCTCACAGATCGGAACCTTCCCAAGTTGTCGGCTGTTTGTGATGTGGTGCCAGTCCTCAGGGCCTGAGCATTCTCCCTTGGCTCTTTTCTGCTCCAGGCTGAGGCTTGACCCACACTCCCGCCTCTGGCTTTTGGCTGCTTCTTGGAGAGCAGAGTCTCTTAGACCTTCCCGACTGGGCTCAGCTGTGAGCCCCGTGAGCAGCCTGGATGGCAGGCGTGAGCCATGGGTGCCTGGCTGGCCTCTACAGATGCACACATGCATGTTTGCATGTGAACAACTCATGTGTGGGAGCTTTCTTTCATGCCCACAAGGGACTGTGTGGAGAACGTTCTGGAAGATCCTGTGAAGAAGCCAAAACACCGGTCCCTATGGGGCAGCTGGCTCCGCATGAGGAAGTGTTTTCCAGGCAGTGAGCCCAGAGTGTCCCAGCCCTGGCTGTCATCCCGGGACCCGCCCTGAGCTTGCGTGAAGCTGAGGCCTGGCCCTGGACCCACCTGTGCAGACAGGGTCTCTGGCCATCCATCTCCTGCAGCCTGTCTGCGCGTCTCCACCTGCTCCCAACTCCCCAGGGTCCACCTGGCATGGGGGGGGGAAGGGCTTTCCAAGGCTGTACCAATCCCAGGGAAGGTTCTAGAAGGGAGTTCTGGGAGGCCTGGATGGGGTCCAGGTAGAAGTTGGAGGAGGGTCAGGGTTCATGTGGGGCTGGCTCGGAACCTCAAAGTTCAAGGCGAGTGAAGGAGGAGAGTTCCGATGCACACGTGTACCCCTGTACCCCGGGAACAAAAGCAAGGTGTGCAAGTTCACATCCCAGGGGACACCTAGAACCCCACTGCACCCAGGAGCCTAGCATGGAGGTTTTTCCCTCTGGTCCTGGGGCTTGAACTCAGGGCCCAGGTGCTATTCCTGCGTTTCTTTAGCTGAAGGCCAGCGCTCTACCACTGGAGCCACAGTGCTACCGGCAGCTCTTCTGAGTAGTTCATGGGAGATAAGACTCTCCCTGACTTTTCTGCCCATGCTTTCCTCAAACCATGATCCTCAGATCTCAGCCTCCTGAGTAGCTAGAATGACAGGCGTGAGCTGCCAGCTCCTGGCTGCAGTTTTCTTTTTTGTCAGTAATGGGACTTGAACTCTAGGCCTGGGCACAGTTCCTCAGCTCTTCAACTCAAAGCAAGTGTTCTACCACTTGGGCCACAGCACTACTTCTGGTTTTCTGGTGGTTTACTGGAGATAGGAATTTCAGGGACTTTTCTGCCCAGGCTGGCTTTGAACTGCGATTCTCAGATCTCA